>NC_087068.1:1005576-1080196 GCF_963678635.1 Symsagittifera roscoffensis | reverse complement strand
GAGGAGACATCGTCCTTCAAAAATCAATTGCCACTCAATCATATAGACGCACCCAAACTTCAGTCGAGCGTTCGAAACATAACTGAGTCATGTCGAACAGTAATTTGAACCAACCATTTTTTGCCTCGGAATGTCAAGACCCCGTCTTGAACCCCCATGCACGAAAAATGCTTAACATACAATTCCATACAAGAAAAACTCTTATCACGCAATTCCATACACTGAGGGCATGAAAAAACACTAAACATATAATTTTCATATAAAAAAGTTGTGCGATAAGCAATTGTATGACAAGTAAAAAATTCAAATTTCAGGATTTTTTTCCCTGTTTTATGTCGCAATATCAGTTTCATGCTCGACAAAACGGTTTTTCGAAAAAAAAAATTGTCTGCAAAAATTTGTGAATGATGCCTTTAACGTAAAGGCAGCTGAGTTTTCTATACAAAAAAAATCAAAAATGACAAAAAAGTTTCATCCAAACTTGAAATCTTTGTTGCTTTTATTTGGTAAGATGTGTTTTATATTTTGAAAAACATCAGGCCACAATTTTTTTTAGGCTAAAAATTGACAGAGAAAATTTCAAGCCTTATGAAACTTTAAGCGAAAACTATCTAAGAGAAAAATAGTAAATTGTAAATCGGATTTGGATATCGTAACAGATGTAAAATATAACAATAAAAATATTGAGTTAGAACCGATGTGGTTAACTCATAGAGTAATTTTGGATAGGGTACACCGTCTGCTCGTCATGCTATCTTATTTTCGGCCGGATAGATTCGTGCAACTTCTTAGTCTTATACCGATCCTAATCTTAATCTTGTACTTTCTAGTCTCAGGGTGTTTAACTAGTCTCTGCTAGGCTCAATAGATCTAGGGTATACTGGTTTATTGCGGCTGCTGAAGTTCTCTTGGAGAGACAACTAATTTCTAAGTTAAATTCAAATCTCTCTGGTGCTGAAATTACAAGTAATTTCAGCACTTACAAATAAGTGGGTTGTTAGTTAGATGGATTATGATTGGTTAATATTAAATACTTTACAGTGGTAAAATATCCAATTTATCCAATCATAAAATATAGTTTAGATCAGGTTCCACCCATCCGGGTTTTAAAGAGTTTTTAGAATTATCTTTCTGCAATTCAAAGGATGGATGATGAACGTTGGTATTTGGCGAACATCATATTCTTGTCCGGTTCCTCTTGTTAAAGAAGTTCGAGGACGCTGGAGTTAGGAACATCAATCGTTGTGTCGTCTTGTGACAACGACTGTGTTCCCTAATGAAATCAATCTGATTTCAAAATGGTTTGCTATGACGGGTTTTTCTGTATTATGTAGAGAACTTGTTTTGTGTTCAACCTCGTCTGGGAATGGCGTGGAGATCGTGTGTGGAAGGGATGCCTCGTATTTCGGATCTGTACGTATACTTGAGCATCGAGATGGTCATTGGTCTAGTTCAATGAAGTCCTTTTCTGCGAAGTCAAGTCGTACTCTAAATCCTTTGAGTTGTGATTGTGGACGGCATATCGGTTGTGGTTAGCCATTCTTGTTCGAGTGTGATGGAATCATTTTGTCTCTGGATGTTCGTCTTTGTTGTTGTGTGTTGATCTATATACTGCAAGGTATGATTTAGATTTTATAAAATTTTATTAGTTCGGTTTTTTAATCATGAATTTAGTTAGTTGTTTTCACAAAAGCATTTTGTTTTAGTTCGGTTATTTTGAAGAGTTACTCACCCTTGAGTACCTCTTATTAAAAAAAGAAGTGTGGTCACAAAGCGTGGATGTAGCGCGGTGGGTTAGGCCGGCTATAGAGCATGCTCAGGACGTCCTCTCTGGTGGGTTAGGCCAGGAGTGGGAGTATGATTTCGTGCTGTTTCTTTGAGAGGTCCTGTTATGTGATAACGTTTTATGTTGGGTTTATGTTGGTCTTTCTTATGTTTCTTTGGTTGTGTCCTTTTTTCAAAAATCAAATTGTTTTTGGTATGGGTTTGTCTTGCGACTTTTTTGTGTATTATTATTTCTTTCTTAGACTTTATAATAGTCTTTAAAAGAATAAATTATCCAGTTTAAAACTGGGTTAATCCGGTTTGGGTACCGTTGGTTTTCTTTTCTTAGTCATGCTGTTCTTTTATGATTTGTGGTATTTAGTGAGCTGCGTTGGTTTGTTTGGTTTAGTATATAATTCCTTTCCAACCAGGTTAAAGGAAAGTTTGAAACTTGTTATCGCGTGTTAGAGTTGTTGAGTGTTAAACCTTGAAACTCAAAATCATTATTTAAACATTTCGTCGTGGGCGAGCTGTGCGAGTTTGGATAGAATTCTTGTGCGAGTGAATGAAAATATCAAAAGGTTAGTACTGCATTTTCATTTTATCAATTTATTACACAGAATTTCAAATTTACTGCTTTTTTGGGAAAATTTAAAGTTATAAATTTTCATCGTAATTAAAATTACTGCTTCATGGGGAAACAATTTATAAATTAATTTACTACATTTGGTATGCATTTTATTATTTTATCTTGTGAAAAAAATATTAATGAACTTTAGAAAAATTTTAACGAGTATATATTTTTTTCTGTTTTTGCAGATGATCGTGGTATGAAGACTAGAAATGTAAAAGAAACATGAATAAAGAATGGTCAGTACTAATTTAAATTTATTAGTGAAGAATATTTTTAAATTATACTTACCTGTTAATCGTCTGGGAAAAAGCCGTGAGGGAAGTTGTCGTGTATCATGTCCGATGTTGTTAGTAATTTTGCTAGTATGCGAATGATGTTTTTAGTTTGGAGCAGTGGCCAAAGCAATTGAAGTGCTTTAATGGTTTTTAGTTCTTCGGTGCCTATTGCAAACTCATAAGGTGTGTTTTGATTGAGGTTATATATTTTGTGATTATATTTAGTATTGTGAATGAATTCTAATAATGGGATTTCTGTAGGCTGGATAAAATCATGTGGGATAAGGAGGATCTGGATTCTTCGGCGTTAAAGGTCTTCGTGATGGGACAAGATATATACTTTTGTGTTACTGGGTCATAATTGCGGAGGATGCCGTGGAGGTTAGTATCCTTGATGCAATAAGTGAAATTAAGAAAAAATGGTGAAATGTACTTCGAGTTAAGAAACTGAAACGATGGTGTGGTTGTCTTGGTGGAGTATGTAAATCAAAATGATTTTGTATGAAGCGATAGTATGTACATGCATGAGTCTGTTTAGTGCGTAACGTAATGTCGTGTGAACAGTGCAAATCGCGTTCATGTGGTGCAAGGAAGTGAAAGGTTAGTGAAAATAACTGAAATTTGTCTTTGAAACTTTCGTAAGCTTGAATATCATTTAGTGCTTCAGAAATGATGTGATCAAATTTTCTATCAATAATATTAAGTGTGAATACATATGACGTTTTGATGAAAAATTTTTCTGTTAGTTGTGGGTTAGCGAAGCGGTCGTCATCTAGAAATTGGTCTTGATTAGTTCGGATGATATCATGGTCGTAATATTCTATTGTAAATTCGTTAGCTCGATATGCAGTGGATGTTTTTAGTAATTTTTTATATCCTACATAAGTAAATTGTCTAGGTGTTAGTGTTGCGGTGAGTCTATATAGCATATTTTTATTCTTTTCTTTGTCGTCATGAGTACTAGATAGTGGCAGGCAAAGGGGATTAGTAAAATGGTAATATGCTGTCCAGTGAAGTGTGGGCATTAAAACATGTTCATCTACAAAACTACGTGTGTCGTTAGTGTCGTTAGGTGTGTTTATTGTATATTGTGGGAATGAGGGTAAGGTGATTGCTAGAAAATCTTTCGTGTTGGTGTGTTGTGGATGATTAATATATTCGCAGGCTGTTCCTGGTTTGGTCGGGAATGGATGGTTCGGGAATTTCCTTTTAAAAGTGCGATAAGCTCGGTTAGTGCTATTAGATGTTTCGTTGGATGTGGATGATTGTGCTAATGATTCAGTGAAAGCTGAGGAGGGTGTAGGAGTAGGTGGGTTTGAGGATCCTATTGTGGATGAAATTTGATGTATGGTGAGGGTGTTAGGGTGTATTAACTGTTGTTGTAGGGTGATAAAATTATCGAGTTCCTGGAAATTTGGGGGGTATCTTGAGAATTATTAGATGATCGGTCGGAATGAAGTGGAGAGTAGGTTGGGGTTACTTGCGAAGCATAAGAAGGAGTGGAAACGGATGGGAGCGACTTATTTAGTAGGTTAGGTTGAAAAGGGGGTTTTGAAAAAACTGAGGAGTTGGTTTGAAAATTATTGAATGGAGATGGTTCGGAGTCTGCAAACTCGTCAGGGGTTTCTATATTAGGGTTATTAAGATGTGAGATGGAGTATAAAACTGAAATATCTGAGTTAGTATCCGAATTCGTGCTTGATGATATATTAATAGTTGGGAAATCGGGTGGTGGGAAAGCAAAAAGTGGGATTATTGGGATTGGAGTGTGGAGATTGGTTGGGTGGGAATTTGAGCGGTGTAGGGATCCAAGTTGTCGGCTCATCGTGGGCTAAAAAAATGATTATTTTGAGACTAAAAATTGGGTTATGTGTTATTGCTAGGTTTCGAAAATTACGTGGGACTAAGGATAATGGATGGTTATGTGGTAGGGGTGGCAATTGTGGTGCGGTAGGTGTTACTTCTTTGTTATTATGTTCTTCGTCGTACGTGTTCTGTCTTTTCGCTATTTTTGTATTATATTCTTTTATTTGTGCGTCTTGAAGAATTTTGTTTATTGATGAAGAAAAAATTCCAAAAAATCCTGCAAACAGTATGCGTGCTACACTTGGTTGTCTATTTACTTGTGTGTGTATAGCGCACGTGTTTTAGATTCCTTTTAAAAGTGAAAAAAGAAATCCTATAAAGTTAAACATTGCGTATAGGATAGTTAACTTTTCTAAGATGTAATAGGGCCATCCTAGAAAATCGAGAATTTCATTTTTTAGGGTAACAAAGCTAAAAATATTTATAAGTGAAATATCTTGTGGTCTGTATTTTTCACTGTTTAGATATATATAGTCTTTAATGTCTTTAAAATATCCGCTATAATCTTGTGTATAAAAATCTGCAAATCCTGCGGTTTCGGCAATTTTTCGTAAATTTTGATCAATTGATTGTCTTTGTATAGTGTCCATTTGTGTTAATAATTCTTGGAATTGTTGTGTTCTAATGTGGTGTTGGATATCTGATTTTGAATATATTCCAATTGATTGTAAATCAATATTTGGATTACGGGCAATAGCTCTGACGCTTTCGGGTGAAATTTTTTTTTGAGTGATTGCATTAACGTAGGGTATGGAGTAAGAAGATAATATTTATCTTCATCAGGGTTCAATTGTACTACATTGTGGCAATTTTCTGATCCACATGGGACTGCGGTATCCCAAAAATATGTTCGTCTTGAAAGTGTGTCAACAAAATGTACCTTATTTTTATAAAATATAGGGATTCTTTTATAGCAGCGTTTATCTTCAAAAACATATAGTGGTGATACTTTTTTGGTACAAGTATAAAAACATTAAATGTTTCCTTCGTGGTCTAGAAAATTTGATCTATTTCCTGACAGTAAATATCCTGCGTAGGGTATTTTTAATACTGCTAGTGCGAGTGATTGTAGGATTTGTGTCCTTTCTAATTCGCATAGTCGGTGAAGTGTTTCTAATTCGGAGAGTGACATTTCTTAAAAAATTCGACTAATCGTGTAGTCTAACTTCATATCTAAGTGGATATCATAGTGGATATTACCAAAATAAGTGTTATTCATTAGTGATAGTTCTTGTAAACGTGTACTTCTAGTGTCATGTGGCTTTAGTTTTCCACCAGGTTGACCATTGCTTTTTTGAAAGTTAACTGGTATATATGATGTTCCTTCGTTTAGAAGGTGACCTGTGGCATAAGGGTCAAATTTTATTTTTCCAGTGGTCATGTCGAAACTTTTTTCGTATTCAACTAGTTTTTCAGAATATTGTGTTTTGTAAAGTGGGTTCCTGTATTTGCATGCGATTTCTGTTTCTTGATATAGTTGGAAATGTGTTAATTTATTTTCTATATTATGGACATTTCGGAAATCAGTACTTTGTTTTCGTAATGGATGGACTTGTTCGTATGGAATTGATTCTATAAAATATTTTTCGTGAAATTTTATCATTCGAGTTTCGCTACTTGAAATGTTGTGCATGTATCTTCGGGAAACCAAACAATTGTTGCTTGTGTCCGTGTTGTAGGATCACAATAACCTTGATCGTTTTTACAAGGTAATCTAATTCCTTGATAGATCATTGTGTTGTCGGATAAATCTCGTGTGAGTTGTATTTTTTCGAGTTGTATTTTCCAATCGAAAAACATTATTTCTTGATATCCTTTAATTTTTGTGTCTGCTTTGCAGTTTGATGGATTATTTATACCAATGTGTGGTATCCAGTGCTTATCGTATATGTCATAAGTTAATCTTCCGTGTGCGCCGTTGTATGGGTATTTTTCATCTAGTTTTATATGTCCTTGATATCTTTCAAGTTCTGCTTGATGTACAGAATCGGCAAAGACTTGAAAATATACTAGTTTTCTGTCGGTGTTGTTATTTCTTGTGCTATTTAGTCTGAGTAGCTCGTTTTTACAATCATCGGGATTTAGATGTAGAAGTCGTTCTATATTACTTTGGTAGAATGATTCGTGGTCAAGTCGGTTTTTATTTCCGTTTGAAACTTGTGAACAATGTACTTTCTTTTCGGAAAATGTTGCTGTAAATTTATATCCTGCGACTGTTGTTGCTCGGGCTTTTGAATACAGTGTCGCTATTACATTTGTAGTTGCTATAGCTTGTGGTTCTGTTTCGCACTGTGATACTTGATTTATTGCATGTTTGTGTGTTTTTTGTTCATTTTCTTCACAATCGTAGTGTGTTACTAATAAGTCCTGGGGTCCTGTGCGAGGAGAAGGATTTGTGTTCTGGTCGGAAAATATTAGAAAAAAGATTTGTTGAAATATCAATATTTTTAGAATATACATATATATGATAATCCTGAGTATGGGTTATAAAATGTGATGTAACCAATTGTCTTTTTGGTATATCTGTCCTACTTATATATTACTTCAGTTGTTATAAATGGTGGTGGTAGCGATTGAGCTGTTATATTGGGTGAGTTTAATGGGTAAGGATGTTGAACAATGTTGTTAAGTTTAATCGTGATTTCGAATTTTAATTGTAGACTATTTTGTTGGAGTATTTGGATGTTATGGTCACGAATGTCTTCGTGGATGTCTTGTCTATATTGTAGTCTATTGAGTGCCCAATTGTGGAGTCGGTTATTTTCTGGATGTTGTCCAAATAATGGTGGGGTGCTGTGAACGTGTTCCAACCTAATCTTAAAGGGATATTTGTTGATGATTGTTCTCGATATCTAGCGTCGAGGTTATTTGGAAAATTTAGGAGCAAAGGCGTCGGTGAAATCTGGCTTATTGATGGTGTTGATGGTAGTGATAATGTTTCTGGTAGTGATGATGATGTTGTTGTATCCGTAGAAATATCTATTGGGTCATTTATTAAATTTGGTTCACCTTGTGTGAATGAGTGTGTTGTCCAATATGGTAGACGTGATGTTTGGTTGGGGTGGTTAAAGGGATTATCACGTAATTGTTCAGATGTTGGTGTTGAACCTAAGTAATCTGAGAGTATACTTGAGGTGCTACGTTGTGAAGGAAGTGTAGGGGTTTCTGGTAATGTGCTATTTGGGTTTTCTGGAGTAATTGGTGATGGGGATTGGGGTACATCAAAATGAACTCGGGGGGTTTGAAAATTTCTATTTCGTCGTGGATGAATAAATTGTCTATTTATTTCAATTGTATTCTGATTTTGACTAATGTGTCTTATTCTACTTAATTCTTGTGGTAATGTTGGGTATAAATTATATGTTGGTTCACTTAGGGGTGCCTGTCGCTGAACTGGTTCTAATGGTTCGGATAAGCGAGCGTGTCGTTCTTCAAAAGTGTATGGGTTATCTTGGAAAGAAATTCGTGTGGATATTTGGGGGTTTTGGGTAGTTGTAGGTATTGTCGGGTTTTCATGGGATGATGTTTGTGAAGACTGATTGTGTGATTGTTGGTTAGCAATTTTGAAAGTATTCCGATTGATTTTTTCTAGTGAAAAAAATTATGTTTATTGTAGTATTCTTCAAGGAAAAGAATTAAAAGGATTGTTGCTAAAGCGATTGTGATTATTGCCTTTTTTATACATTTGCACATTGTCAATATTAGGGATGATAAAAATGTTATAAAAATTACAAATAGTAAAAAAATATCTGTTCTACTAAAAATTGTTTGTATCATTTACATAAACTTTAGCTTATCGTACCTGTGAATATGGTCAATGATTTGGGAAAGTTGGAGATATATTTCAAATAGGGAGTAGAAAATTTTAAAAATGTTGCAAAAAATGATTAAAATTATTATAAAAGCTTCAAAGGTATCAAAGAGAAATATGAATAAAAGTTTAAGTATTGTGAAAAAGTTTATGAAAATGTTGAAAATTGTATTTCTAAAGACATTGACTGATCGAGAGAAGAGCATTTAAGAAATGATTTCTTGGTCGAATATTTTTTGTTGTTTGGGGCGATTTTTAAGTGTGGTCGAGTTATTTATTGTTTTTTTGGCAAGTGGGTTGAGTTTTGTGAAAAATTGTTGGGGGCTAATTTTATGGTGTTCGGGAGGTCCTCTTTGCTTTATTTTTATTTGTCAGGTGATCTGGGACATTTTTGAGATTTTTGTACTTTAGGCCAAATGAATACGGTCGTATTTTTACTTTAGGCTAAATTACCATTTTTGGTTGGAGGGTTTTTGAGGTCTAAGTTGGGAAAATATTGTTGATCTTTGCGTTATTAGATAAAGGAGGGTTATGATATTATGGTGGTATTTCTTTTAGTTGTCAAGTCTGAGTGGTTTGCTTATTTTTGACCTGGAGGTTGTAAAGTTATAGTTATAGATATGCCTGGAGTTTAATATCTTTCGCCTAATAGGTTGGTGTTATAGTTATAGAAGGTGACGGATTGAATGAATCCTATTGGCTGAATTTGAACTAGAATTGTTGCGTGTTTTGTCATCATGTTATTTTGAAAAATGAAGATTCAATATGATCGACAGGTGCGAGGATTTTAATATTAAAGTTGTTTTTGAAAATCAATTTTCTTTAATATTTCAGATTGTGGGATGAATGTTTTGTAGTTTTTACGTGGTTGATTTCTAAGTCGTGATGATTCTCTATGTTCTGATTTCTCGGTTTGTTCTTGTGGTAAAATGTTTTCTATCATTTTCCTATTTTTCCTTTCTTTTTGAGGTATTTTTTGATCTAGCTTTTTTGTATTGTTTTGAGTTGTAGTTGGTTTTGTATTTTGTTTTCCATGATGAATGTCGTTTTGTTCATCTATTTCTTTTTCCGTATGTGGATGATTTTGAATAACTTTTAAACCTGTGAAAGAATATAATTGAGTTAATTCGCGTAGTGCGTACTCTGTTGGGTAGTTAGGCAAAAAATTGTTCCGATGTTGAACAATTTCTTTTTGGTTTGAATCGGTAACTTTATATGTTACGTCAGTGGGTTTGGCAATTATTTGGTATGGTCCTTTGCGAAGGGGTTGTAATTTTTTAGAAATTCCTTTTTGTGTATTTAAATTAGGTATTAAGACAAATGTTCCAATTTTTAAATCTGAGGCTGGTGTACAGCGTGAATTAATTTGTTCGTTAATGTTTTGCCTTTGTAACAATTTTTTTGTTACTCTTTGGTAAATTTCATTGTGTTTTTTATCTCTATTTAAAATCCATTCGGTGTGTGTGCCGGAGGCTAATTTAAGGATTTGTGGGTGACGAAAATGATCTTCATCATGCGTGTGTAAAGGTAGGTTATATCAAACTGAGTCTTTATTTGGTTGGCAATAACCTTGTACATTTTTATGAGAGTTTGCTGTAAACATAATTGGTTTACGTGGCTTTTGATTAAAAACCATTTTGTATGGTGACATTCCTAGAGTTGTAGTAATTTGTGAATTATATGCTAAGTTAAATAATTTTACATCTGCTGACCATTCTGTGTATCTTGTATCATTTCCATTTATGATACATCTAAGATATTCTTGTAGTGAACGGTTCATACCTTCAATCAAACCGTTTGGCCAAGGTGCATGAGATGTACGTGGTGTTATATAAGTGACATAGTGTGATGATTTCATTATTTATGAATTCTGTACCGTTATCTGTAACTAAGATTTCGGGTAATCCGAATTTAGCTATCCAGTGTTCATAAAGTGTTGTGTAAGCATAAGAAGCATTACAATGTGGTACTGGGTTGACTGCTACATAATTTGTAAATGCATCATTAATTACCATAATGTAGGGGTTTCCTTCAGAGGATGGTGAAATTGGTCCTTTTGTATCGAATGAAATACGATGGTTAAAATATAAACTTTGTCCTTTAAAATCTTGTTTTTGTGCTATTTGTTTTCGATTTGGATAAGGTTTATTTAGCTGACACATTATACAATCATTGCATAATACTTTTATCCAAATTGGTGCATTTGGGAAATAAAAATTTTGTGTAAAGTTTGAATATGTTTTCTCTGATCCAGAGTGTCCTTTAGTATTTTGTGTATGTGAAATGTTAAAAGCTATTAGTATCATACTTAAAGGGAGACAAGGGACTGTAGAATTGTTTAAATGATTTTCTAGAAGGTCTGTGTTTTCGTTAATTGTTGTATTATTAAATTTTCGGAAATATCGGAGGAGTGTTTTATTTCCTAAAATTGTGGTATTTGCTTTTACGGGCTTAGTTTTGTATTTGTGCCATGATTTTAGTTGTCTAATTACTGGGTCAAGATTTTGATATTGTTTTAAGAGTTCAAGTGTAATTTTATCTGTTGGAGGGAGAAAAATATTGTCAATTTCTAATTCTTATAGGGAATTGTGTCAAGTGGGTCATGGAGGTCAAAGACTTGATTTATTGTGTATTTTGAATCTTTTGTTTGTGGTCCTGATAAATTTATTTTATCAGTTAAATTTTCTTTTTCAATTGATGGAAAAAAGTCTTTTTTATACGATTGGTGTTTTATTCGTTTTTGTTGGGTGTTATTTTTTATCCATTGTGAGTATGAATTGGTTTGAAAATTGATGTTCCTAGTAGATCAACTTCGTAGTGATTATTTTGGCAATCTAAGTAAAGTGGAAAATGTTGTAGATTCTTTTTTTTGTGATTGGTTAATGTCAGTTTTTACTGCATGTTTGCATTCTAGTCGGGGTGATGTTTCGTCTTTTGCAAGGTAAAATTTTATATTTTTTGGTATTTCAACTGTAGTTTTTCGTGTAAGTAATTCAGGCGGTGTATTTTGACCTAATGTATCTGGTAATGCAAGATTCTTTCCTGCTGTCCAAACTATATGTAAGCTTGGAAGTTTCATAAGAATTAATTGAAATCTATAAACTCGGTGATTGGGATTTGACTTTTGTGTAAAGAGAAATTGATTGGTTTTTGATCTGTGAATAGAACTGTTGGATGTTTTGATCCAAGTATCAGAAATTCATATTCTGTAAGTGTATAAATTATAGCTGTACATTCTCTCATTAGAGTTGAGAGTCGTAGCTATGTGATTGTAGTAATGCTGCGCCGATGCCAAAATTTGAAGCATCGCACATTGCATAGAATGGTTGATTTGGATCTGCAATTGTGGAATTGTGTTTGAAATTTGTTCAGTTAAAAGTTTTTTAATTTCTTCAAATCGTGTTTGATGTTCAGTGGTCCATTCAAAATTATTTTGTTGTCTGAGGATATTATAGAACGGTCTTAATTATAATTGCATTTTATAAACGTAATTGCTTAAGAAATTTAACATTCCAAAGAATTCTTGGATTTTCTTTTTGTTTGTTGGTGGTTGAAGTTTTTGAATAGCATCAATGCGTGATTTTAATGGAATGATTGTATTTTTTTCTATATTATGTCCTAAAAATTTAACTCGTGTTAGAAAGAAGTGTGATTTATTGGGAGCGGCCTTCAGATTTTCGTTCTGAAGTATGTTATGATAGTGCTCTAAAACTGTAAACATTTCTTCTTTTGTCTGTGATTGCATAAAAACATCATCCAAATAGGTGATTGCGTTTTTCTTGAGTATTAGTGGTCTAAAAATTTTACTCATAAAAGCTGAAAATGCTGCTGGTCCTATGGAAATTCCATAGAATAGGCGATTAAATTCATATTGTCGATTTCCAATAACAAATTGTGTTAAACGTCGTGATTGTTCATCTAGTGGCATTTGATTGTATGCACTATTCATATCTGCGGTTGTAAAGTATTTTCCATTTATTTTTGTTAAGATAACTTGTATTGGTTCAATAGGCCAATTGCATTTCGATTCGTCAATTAGTGAATTGAGGTATCTAGCGTCTAAAACTATTTTTAATGATTCTCCTTTTGCTAGAATGATAACAGGGTTGATAAAAGTGTTACCTTTTGGTTATTCTTCTTTATTTACTGGTGAGATAATTTTGTATTGTTCTAAAATATCAAGTAATCTACTTACTTTGTCGGGTAAATGAATTGGTACTTTACTAGCTCGTTGTTTTTTGAGAACTGCGTCAGGTTTTAACGGGAGATGTAGTGATGAACTGATTTTTCCAACGCCAATTTTTGACGTTGCGTAGACTGTTGAATATTTTAACAGTTGTTTTGCTAATTTGTCAAATTCAATTTGTGTACTTTGTGAGTGTTCAAAATTAAACATCGTTAAAAATTTTTGTTGTTCTTTTGTGTAATTTGTTATATTGAACGTTGGTTTAAAATATGGTGTTTTTGTGCAGTTATCTGTGTTTCTCTTTTCATTACTTATTATGTTATTTATGGATAATTCTTCGTCAAGAATTGTGGATTGGCAAATATCTAATAATTGGAGTATATTATTTACGCGGTAGGTTACTTCATGTATGGGTGAGATTTTAGCGTTTGTTTCGCAATATCCTAAAAGTCCTAAGGGTAATGTTAATTGATACGGTGTATTGTTATACACGTGTAACGAAATGATGTCGGAATTCGTGTTTTTCAAATATTTTATTGATGAGAACGTGATTTTGAAAAACTTGTGAATAGGTTTAAATTCAAAGTCTGACATAAAAAATTGTTGTTTATTTTGACTTTCATCATACTGGTGAACTTGTTTTATTAAAAAATTATATATATTTCCTGATAATGGTTTCAGGTGTTTCCGTTGTTGGTTATAAATTGGATAAAATTTTGAGAAGAATGGTGGTTGTTTGTTTAATCTTTGAAAAAATGTTAGAGCTGTATTTTTTGTTTTTGTGTATTTATCTTTGATTAGTATTTTACTATTTAAGATGTTGATTGTTGGTATTTATTTTGATATGAATGGTATGCCAATGATATTGTGCTTAATATCAGTAATATGAAATATTGGTTTAAATGATTTGTTTAGAATTTTATTTTGCTCCATTGTTCTTGTGGGGAGAAGGAATAATTGGATTTTTCCATAATTTACTAATGTTGATCCTTTTGCTGTTGCTAGTTTACTAGAGGTTGCAAGAGGCGTTAATTTTGCATGTAATTTTTTGATTTTATTCCATGTGGGAATATTGATTATGTTTGATTCTGCTCCTGAATCAATTAAAAAATCAATTTCAAGATCTGGTGGTTGAAATTCTTTGTTTGTTGGACTTTCTAAGAGAAATGGTATTGTCCAAATTTTTTCTCTGGGTTGTTTTTTTTGTATATTTTGATAAATATGGTTTGTGTTTGAACATTGTGTTTTGTCTTTTTCATCGGGTTTAATTACCGTGTTAATTTCGTTTACTTCTTGTGCAGTTTGTGTAGTATCGATGGGTCCAATATAATAATTGTGAAGGAGTTCCAATTGATTTTCATATATATGTGATGTAAAAGGTTGTTCATATATGATAGTTTCATAGTCGTTTTCGACTGTTATCATATTTACAGAGATGATATTTTCTGTATCACTTTCTGTATCTGATGATCCACAGTTTCTTTGATTTAGTTGTAGTTCGTTACTTCCTGTGTCATCAATACCTGGGGGGTCTGATGTTGTTTCTTCATTTGACTGTACTTGATTAATATGTCTTTGATGTTTTGGTGTACTACTTCTGTATCGATGTTTAGAATTATTATAATGGTTATTATTCCTATGTGGTGACTGGGAATAATTTCTATATTGATTATTATAACTTGAATTTCGATTTTGTGAATTGTTCCGTGATCTGTTTTGATAATTATCATTTGACCTGTGATAGTTTGATCTATTATACGAGTTATTTCTTGATTGATTGTTCGGGTAATTCTGATTTCAATTGTTCGAATAACTTCTATTTCTATTATGTGAATAGTTTCTATTTCTGTTGTATGACGAGTTTCGTGATTGATTATTGGAATAGTGTTTATTTCTTGGGTTTGATTGGGAACTGGATCTAGAAACAAATTGTGTTGCATTGGAATTTGATCTCAAATAGTTATTTCGACTATTTGATCGATTATAATTATTTTGTGAACAATTTTGTGTATTTCTTCGTTCTGGTGATCTTCCTCTATAACTTGAGTTATATGATGATTGATTCCTTGTGTAATTGGTGTTGTTCGGAAGTGGTTTTCCTGAACTGTTATTACTATTAATATTTTTGTTTGGTAGATTTTGATCTTTTTTCATATATTGATAGAACGATTTATTTGGTTCATTATGCTTTTGAGGTTTATTCTGATTATCTTGTTGTTTTTGTCTACATTCGGAAATACTGTGTCCGTATCGTCGGCAATAATTACACCATTTTTTGAAGGATGGTTTGCCTTTAAAATTTGGATGTTTTTCACAGATATTTAGTATTTCAGTCATTTTTTCAATTAGGTCTGTATCTGATTCCTGTATGTTATTTATGTGTAGTGTTTGTTTCAATTCGATTAACATATTGTAGTTTTAGATTTTCTGTTTCTTCAAGTTTCATTGTGATTTCCGCTTGCTCTAGTTTATCTACTAGTTTTCGAGAATCTAAATCTGGCTCTTGAATTGAGAAAGGATGAGATGCTCTCTTTTTTATTGCTATTTTCCTTAATTGAGGTGTTAAGGTCATCATTAAAATTTCTGTCATTTTTGTGTTTTTATAGTCATGTGTATTAAGTGAATATGCTTTTTGAACTAGTGTTTCGATGCGTACTGCTAATTGTTTGATAGTTTCATTTGGTAATCGGCGAATTTCATTACATAAAACTCTTTGGTGTTGTTTATTTCTTTCGGAGTCAAACATTTTTGAAAATTCTTGTGTAAATCTTTTCCAGTCTGATTTTTTATTTCTATAGGTAATAATGAACACCATTTTTGAGCTGCGCCATCTAAGGTTGTTTGTATCATTGCTGTGCGTCTATGTATCCAATTTTGATGTAGTGGCGTATTAATTGGTTCAGGTCCTATATTTAAAATTAAATTTGCTGTTACTGCATTTAAATAATCTTCTACAGAATATTCAGGGTCTGTTCCTGTAAATACCATCAGTGGTTTATTGGATGTTATTGATGATCCACCCATGAGGTATGGATTCATTGTCATCTGTAGTGATTCTGCGATATTTGGCATTTGCGAAAAATTTGAAAGTTGATTTTTTGTTATTTCGTGTTGCTGAAGGTAATATGGAAGCGGTATTTCATTTTGCATTTGAGTTGGTTGATAAGAATGCATGGACATTGGATTTTGTGGTTGTTTTGGTTGAAAAGATTATGTGTTAAATGGATTTTGTATATGCTTTTGTTGTGGATGTTGTACATCTGTTGGGTTTTGTGGGTAAATTTTCATATTTCGAGACAGTTGAGGTTGTCGTGGTCTTTGTGTGCGATATTCTTTAGTATATGGTGCAAAAACATCTGGTTGGTCATAATCATCTTCATCGGATGATAAATAGTTTGTATTGAATAGTGTATGTTGGTTATTTTTATTTTGTTGGAAGAATGGGTAATTTTCAGTATAATCCTGTGTAGGTTGTGGATTATCTGGAAAATTTACCGAATTTGTCGATGTTTTCGGGAGATTCCAATAATGAAAACATACGTGATTTAAATTTTGTGTGTTTTTTCGGGGAGGTTGATTTGTTCTTTGTTTGTGAGCATAATTATAATTATGTTCTGCAAAGGTGTTTTTTGTGAATGATTTTCGTGTTTTTGACGGTATTGTCATTGGTCTATATGTTTGATAATCCATATTTGAATATTTTGGAGCAACCGAAGGTTTAACGGTTGATTGTAAGGTTACTTGTGCCAGTGAAGTATTTTGTATTTCTTGGTGTTGTTAAATTTGGGTTTATTGGTGAAATACTTTGTTGTGTAGTTGTTGTTGTTTGGACAATTTCTTCATTTATGAAGTGTGATGGTGTTTGAATATCTTGTTGTGTAAGATTTCTAGTTCCATTAAGGTTTTCATTGTGTATGACGGTCGAATTTAAACTAATATTTTGTGTATCAGGTAAAAATGTATTGTAGTTTAATGGTGTTGCATCAATGGTTAATGGTATTACTTTTACATAATCTCTGTGATAAGATATTGTACTTATTGCTTGACTTGAGATAGATTGTGGGATAGTTATAAATAAAGGATGAGACCATTCAGGGTCCCAAACGTAGTCTGATTGTTCTGTAATGGCAGTGTCATCATTTGAATTTTGTGGTCTGACATTTTTTCTTGCTTGTGAAATTAAGTCTAACTTATGTGTGAAATAATCTATTATAAACCATGCCAAAATTTTTTGTAAGTCATGTTTAGTGTGTTGTGAAACATCATCTTTAGTGAAATTTTCTTTGATTATATGTAAAAAAGTTGAAAATAATGCATTTTCATTTCGTACTTTTGTATGTTTGGATATTTCAGTTGGTGAGATATTTTGAAATTCTGTTTTTTCTAATATAGAGATATAGGTATATATTATTGCAAAAACTTCATTAGTGAATATAGAGTTTGCTCTTTGTGAATTATGATATTGTATGCTTTTGATATATTCTAGGAATACTTTTGAAAATTCTAATTCAAGATCATCTGTTTAAATTACATATTTATGATGATTCGTATTTGGTGTGCTGAATTCTATGGTGTAGATTCCATATTGTTGTGTTAAGTTACATATATCTTTCAAATAATGTTCAATAATTTGTCTTTTGATTTTTACATCTGGGAATTCTGCTTTGCATGGACTGATTCCGGGTTCAAACAAATTTACGAGTAAATTCTTGCAAAAACCATGTTGCCCTCTATGATCGGGTGAATCTATGAGGAAGGGGTAAACCTCTTCGTCATCTGGACTATCGTCACTGTGAGTGTGGCTCATTTTTTCGTTTGATGACTGTTGATATATAGCTATCAATGTGTGTAAATGGTTGATTCCAGTTATACAGGTGTACTGGTTTGTGTTTGTATTGCTTTTTTATTCTTCTTTTTCCTCTTGTTCCTCTTTTTGATGAATTTGAAGTTGTTTCTGAATCGGAAAAAAATAATTGATCGTGAAAGGGACAACTTTTATCAATTGATTCTTTTAATTTGTAGCGTTCATCTAAACTGCTGGCTTCTGATTCAGAAAATGCGTTTCTATTTTTTGAAAATCTTTTTTGTGTGATTTGTCTTTGTTTGTTTATAATTTTTCTTTTTATTGTTTGTCGTTTTGTTCTAATGTATCCAACTGTTTGTATATGAGGTGTGATTACAAGATCGTATTTTTGTTATCTATTTCACAGTTGTGTAAAACGATTGTTTGCTTGTTTCCTAGATTTTTGAATGACATAAGGTTTAGGATGAGGGATGCAAAAAGTTGTTAGGTATTTCTATTTTCTTAGACTGTTAGTCCTTACGATTTTTTGGTTAGCTTAACCTGGGTCTTTTTATTTAGGGTTGGAGAGAAAAGTATATCGATTCCGAAGAATGATTTTTTACTTTCTCGTGGCTAGTCTAAGCTAAGGTGTTAACTTACTTAATCTTACTTAGGGGTAGTGATTGTGTTCAAGGGTTGGAGAATAGTAAATCGATCCACAAGGTTCAGGTATAAGTAGAACGCAAGTAGTTCGTTAGATACTATTTTAAACTTACTAAGTCTAAGATCTATCCTGGGTCTGGTAAGAGGAGGGTTCAAGTGAAGGATGAATAACCGAAGTTCTTCACTGTTTATCTTAATTTTAATGGTTAGTTTTATTTAAAAATTTCTATTAATCTTGGGTCTTTTGGAAGGGTTGGATAGTGAATCGACGTTTGAGGTCGTTAGACACTTGCTAAGTGGGTGGGGGAGAACCAAATTTTTCTTTTTGATCCAAGGATAGGCCTTGATGATCAGGTTTTAAATTTAGTGAAATAGAAAATTAATTAAGATCCAAGGATAAGCCTTGATGATCTGATTTTAAAATTAAGCTAATTTAAGTTTAAAATGGTTTAAGTTTATTTAAGAAAAAGGTTTAGTATTTTAATGATATTAGTGAGCTTATGATTGCTGTTATGTTTAGATGATGAAGCTGGGACAACAGATGATTTATGATTACTAACAATTTATTGTCATGCTACTAATTTTTATTTTCATTTTCAATAAATATTTTTCAAATATGATTTATATAAGACTGCAGAAATTAAGAAAACGATCTGAGATCTTTTTATCAATCGTTATTGTACATTAAAAATTTTGTTTAGCGCCTGATATGATCATGAAGATTGACTTCAAAATTTTATGTTTGCAAATGAAAATCTAAATTTATTGCTAATAAGATTCTAAATACAAAAGTTTGTGTTGGCTTTTGCCGTACAATCATAAAACTAAATGGTAAGTTTCTACTTTGTCGTATGTCGTCCTTGTTCGAGGTCTTCTTCCAATTCCGGGTAGTTCTATTATTGTTTGGAATATCGGCTCTGATCTATTGAGTCGTAGAGACATTTCGATTAAATTTTTATCGTATAACATTTTGAAAATGTTTTGTCTAAGTTCTAATCTATTTTTGGTTAGTTCGAAGCTATTATGGTCTTATTCGAGACTTATGGTCGCACCAGATGAGTTAGAACCGATGTGGTTAACTCATAGAGTAATTTCGGATAGGGTACACCGTCTGCTCGTCACGCTATCTTTTTTTTCGGCCGGATAGATTCGTGCAACTTCTTAGTCTAATACCGATCCTAATCTTACTCTTATAATTTCTAGTCTCAGGGTGTTTAACTAGTCTCTGCTAGGCTCAATAGATCTAGGGTATACTGGTTTATTGCGGCTGCTGAAGTTCTCTTGGAGAGACAACTAATTTCTAAGTTAAATTCAAATCTCTCTGGTGCTGAAATTACAAGTAATTTCAGCACTTACAAATAAGTGGGTTGTTAGTTAGATGGATTATGATTGGTTAATATTAAATACTTTACAGTGGTAAAATATTCAATTTATCCAATCATAAAATATAGTTTAGATCAGGTTCCACATATCCGGGTTTTACAGAGTTTTTTAGAATAGTTCTTCTGCAATTCGAAGGATGGATGATGGACGTTGGTTTCTGGCGAACATCATATTTCTTCTGGGGTTTTTAGAATTATCTTTCTGCAATTTAAAGGATGGATGATGAACGTTGGTATTTGGCGAACATCATATTCTTGTCCGGTTCCTCTTGTCTAGGCCAGCCGTGAACGACTCACTAATGCTGACAGCTCTTAACTAAAAGTTGTAGCTTAGCTTTTTTGTATAAAGGGTGACCTTGAAATACGGATACTACGCCGTATGACACTTCCCCCCTAAAAATTTTCAAACCCTCATGGTTAAAATACATTAAACAATACTCAAATTTTCGTCAACAAACTTTCACTCAAGTTTTCTTCTTTCTTGACTTTTTTGGAGATTTCGGTGGGCTTGCTGATAATACTCCTGGAGAAACTGGAATAAGGTTTGAGCTTGTGGATTGAATATGAGTTAAGAATTCACCCGGTGATACTGATAGTAAGTCTTCATTGAGTTGATGAATCGCGTGTCGTAGTGGGCTGCCGAAGAATTTAGTCTGCCTACTCCGATTCGAAGCTCTAGTGTTTCTTACTGTTTTCGGCTGCGTGGTGGTCACCATGAAATCTTCTGTTACATTCCTCTGTTGGGATTATTTTGTTATCTTTCAGTCCTCCTGACTGAATTCCTCACCTGTTGCTATGATGTTTTCTTTGGTTTTACTGCTGCTGGCTCTGATATATCTGATGTTTGGCTCGAAAATGCTCAAAACGCTAATATCTTAGTGGTATTTTTCTGCGTTCTGCCCTTCGCTTCCCCCGATGTTGCAGATACTGACGAAAACTCGTTTATAGGCAGTATGAACACTGGTCTCCTCCAAGAATTCGGCTGGCCATTGGCAGAGTTTGTCGTGAAATTTGGGTGGCTAGCTGCTGATAATACCTTTATTCCTTTTTAATAGTCTTAATGTTTTATCTTTGAACATATTGAACATATCCGATCTAATACTTTGCGAATTACTGTAACGCGGTTCGGATAATGAATCAACTCAAACTCTAAATTACTTAGACTCTTTAGACTCTTTATCGGTCATCCTTTTCCGTTTTTAATCTGAGTGTTATCCGTACGGATATACTGGATACCGATTAGAACTCCGTCTACCTAAAACATTACATAGATCGTTCTTAGCCTAAACGTTAACCATATATACTTATGTAACATTATGTAAACGTAATCAAATAGATGTCTGATCTAAATTAAGTACCTATTAAACCTAACACCATATTCAATAGTTATTTATGAGTCTCTGTCTCTCTCATGATTTCGAGGTCAGATTCGAATCAGACTTAACTTTATCAACTGAATTAAAGTTGTTCTCTCAACCTTTCTAACTCTCTATTCTCAGTTAGCGAACAGCATAGACTTTGATTACATAGATTCTAGATTATACCTCACCTAACGGTTGACGGTATAACATGGCGCAGCTAGCATTCACAACCAAGAACCCACTAGGTATCGCCCCATTTTGGCAAAAAGCCTCGGCGGAACCTCCAACCAAGTGGGAGAAATGGAACCAACAGCTCTACTTAGGAATCGTCGCAAAAGACGGAATAAACTTGCAAAAGCTATTACGAGACCCACCCGCTGTGCGTAAACCGCATGAACCTGGTTATGAGCTCCCTATAGAGGGGGAAACCCAATCACAAACCAGGGACAGAAACATACGCAAACAAGAGAAGAAAATCCAATGGGATAACCAATGTGCCCAATTGGATAACTTGGGACCCACCGTGGACGGAATACCATGGGAGGAAGCCGACATAAAAGTCAGAAGCTATATTTACCTCAGTCTTGGAAACGAGGGACAAAGACGTCTCAATCAACACTACCCTGATCTAAAAATACAGGAGACATCAATGAGAGCATTCTGGAATGGACTAGAACATCTCTTTATTAAAGACCGCAACGTTACATTTGACCGATACGAGGCGTTCACAAGAAAGCAAAACAAGACGGAAACTCTTGAGCAGTTCCACTGTGGCCTCACGGAATTGGTCATTAAGGGTAACTTCAAATGTCCCAATTGCAATAACAACACGCTGGAGACTGAAATCGTTAGAGATTTATTCACAGCCAACATGACAAATGACGAGGTACAAAAAGACCTACTGGCCGAGACGAAAACCCCCGACCAAGCGTTTGAATATGCAATACGCAGGGGAAAAGGTTTGGAAAATCAACTGCAAATACGCAAGCAAGGATCATCAGCAATTTCTCCTCAACAAACGGGCATAAAATCAGAACCAGTTGGGTTCATTCAAAGACGAGGGGGGGACGCGTACCGCAATAATAAACGAGGAAGCAACAGGGGTCGAGGACAACCACAGCGGGGAAACTCGCAACGACAGGACAGAGACAGAAAACAATCTTGCTTTAAATGCGGTAATCCGTTCGGACCTGGTCACCTCCAACATTGTCCTGCTAAAGACAAAATCTGCAATAAATGCACGAAAAGAGGACACTACGCCAGACTCTGTAATTCCTCAAACGTTAATGCAATCAGTGAAGAAACAGATCCCGAACTAAATATGCAGGACACAGATATAGCGGCGTATGTCGATTATCTCCAGGCAGGGGATGTCGTTCCGGGATGGGAACTCATCCACCCAGATGACAACAGCGTAAATGCTGTGAACTTTCACGAAGAAACGGCAGAAAAACTAACGACGGACGACTTAATAGGACACCTCATTCGAGTTAAGATAGGGAATAATAATATTACCTTCATTGCAGATACCGGGTCCTCAACGTCATTTGTGAACAATAAAACAGCGGTTACATTACAGAAAACAGTGCCAAGGGCCAGACGCATTCAGATCAATCAAGACGACGAAGCTAATAGAATGGTCTGCTATAATGGTTACAAAATCCCGGCGTTCGGCAGGCTAATTGCCCCTATAGAGCCAGGAGGGTGGACGATCAACACCGCGCCATTTGTCGTGGTTGACGACAAACGGGCGAACATCCTGGGAAGAAATCTCCTACTGCAACTAGGGATCCATCTTCAACAGGAAAAACCAACTGGTAAGTCAATCAATTATATAACTGACTCAGAACAATCAGACACGGTCATTACAAATTGGGTAAAATCATCATACCCGGGGTTGTGCACACGCATCGGATGCTCAAAAAACCACGAAGTTCATACAAAGTTTCTACACGACTTCAAGGCGCTACAACAGAAAGGGCGCAGAATTCCGATTCACATTCAGGAGAAGGTCGAACAAAAACTCAAATCTTTGATTGACCAAGGCCATATTGTGAAACTGGATAACTGTAGTGACAAGCAGTTTATTAGTCCAATCGTAATAACGGTAAAGAAAGATCATTCAATAAAACTAGCAATGGATTCAAAACAAATTAACAAAGCGATACTTAAAAACAAGTATCAAATGCCAAACATCGACGTACTATTGGATAATGTAGCCCAGTCGGCTCAAGAAGGTAATGGTAAACCAGGGACAACATATTTCTCTACCATCGATCTTCGCTATGCTTATAGTCAACTGAAATTAGACGATAAAACTAAAACGCAGTGTAACTTTAGTATAATTGGCGGGCAAGCAACAGGAACCTATCAGTTCCAGACTGGATTTTATGGGCTCACGGATATGCCCGCAGAATTCCAGAAGGCCATTGATCTAACGTTAAACAACGAGAAGGATACATTCGCTTTTCTTGACGACATACTGATTATATCCCACGGAACTAAAGAACAACACATCGATAAATTGAAAAAGGTCTTAGACAAGTTGGATCCAGAAAATATGGCTATTTCCCTAAATAAATGTAAATTCGGCTGTAAAGAAGTTGAATGGCTGGGGTTCATTATAAATGATTACGGAACAAAACCAATGCACAAGAAAACCGATGCGATATCAAAACTACAACACCCTAAAACTTTCAAACAACTCAAAAGTTTTATGGGATCGGTCCACCATCTAAATAAATTTATACCAAACTTGGCACAACTGTGTAGACCATTGAGACCACTCTTATCTTCTTCTTCCAAATTCCACTACGTTTGGGAACAAAAACATGAAGAGGCATTTCAAACCATCCTTACAGCGGTGCAAAATATCACAGAAAATTGACACTTCGTAAATAACCGGGAGACCAGAATAGTCTGCGACGCAAGCCGCGATGGTATCGGAGCAGCTCTTGAACAATAAACTCCAGACGGATGGGCTACGGTGGCATATGCGTCCAGATTTCTAAACGCATGCGAAAATAAATATTCAGTAAACGAGTTGGAACTTCTAGTTGCAGTATGGGCTATTGATCATTTTAAATATTATCTGTATGGCCGCCGTTTTACATTAATTACTGACCACCAAGCTTTGGTTAGTGCTCTACATAGCAATAGGAGTAATAAAACATATCAAAGTCGCCTAACTAGATGGATTGACCGTCTCATCCCATTTGATTTTGACATCAAACATCTTTCCGGCAGCAAAATGGGCTTAATCGATTATATTTCGCGCCATCCGGTAGGAAAACCACAACCCCCCGCGTATTGGGACAAAAACTTATTGATAATTTCATTTCTTGCCTTGAATTCTAAGACAGCACCATAGCTAACATTGAAATGATCGAAAATCCAAACGGAGTTCAACGCACGTTACAGCTCGACCGGAACGAAAACTTTGCTCGCTCAAATTTGCACGCAAAAGCAGCATATTTCACTGTTATTGATCAACCTCTAGAAAACAGTCACTCTCTGTCAAACTCAAACATTTTGAACCAGTCCTCAATAAACGAATTACATAAAGAAAAAACCTCATATAATCTTCAGTATCACCAACCTTATCTTACCTCACAAGCTAGCGCTCCAGTTGCCAACAAGATGAATCGACAATTACAAACAGGAATGTCACTACCCCCGTTCAAAAGAATTCTGAGGAAATGTCACAGTGGACAACAAACGACGGTAACAATTCCACCTACCAATTTTGCATCGTTCACAGAAATCTCGGAGGAACCGTGCCAATCAACTCTCTCATTCAGCGACGTAAGACACCAAGTAATCCCGTCGAGAGATAGTTTCACGTTTAACAAAAAGTCAGATCAATTATGTCAAAAAGACCCCCCAGATCACCCGACAGAATGCCAAGCCATCTCTATGGAGGAGGAAGATGTACCGCTCTTTCGAAAAAATCTACGAAAAGCACTAGACATGGAGTTTATCGCGGCGGCCACGAAACGTGATCGAAACCTTCAGCCTCTGATCAATATGATACGACAACAAAAGTGGGATCAGATCAAAGCCTGCTACGGACCCTACTTTTACAATGTGCGCGACCGTTTGTCTGTCCGTAACAACGTCTTACTCTATGATGACAGAGTAGCAATACCAAAGCAGTTAAGGCAAATCATCCTAGATTCGATCCATCTAACTCACCCGGGACAAGGCGGCATGCTGGAAGCTGCCAAGCACATTTGGTATCCATATCTCCATAGAGATATAGTTACATCAGCGCAGAGTTGCAAGGAGTGCCGCGCTAAAGGTAAGAACCTTCGGGTAATATCCGGTAAGAAACACTTCACTAGCCTAGACGCCGTAGTTGAACCGAACGAGGAAATCCAATTGGATTTCGCTGGACCGCTACCGGATGAAAACAATAAAGACGTGTACATCCTAGTTGGGGTAGATAGATTCCCACGATTCCCAAGTAGTAGCAAATAACAAGGCAGATACGATCATAAAATTTATGCAAACACATATTGTCAATCACGGTGTACCAAGGAATATCCGGTGTGACCAAGCTCAAGGGTTTCGGGCTAAAAAATTTATGATCTATTGCAAAAGCAAAAACATTAAGCTGATATTTGCTCCAGTGGACGACCATCGCTCATTGGGCATGGTAGAAAGACTAATCAGAACTTTAAAAACTCGTCTCGCTATTATGAAAATCGATAAAAATATCACACCGTACAAAATAGCGTCAGGTGTGGCAGAATTGATCAAGACACTGCGTATTACCCCACACGCAACAACAAAAATTACACCATTTGAAGCGCACTACGGGCGTAAACCAAACACACCTTTAACTAATATCTGCACTACACCTAAAATCTCTAATCTCTCTTGGGAAAACACAAAACTTTCGTGTTTAGTTAAAAAGATACTCAAAAAGTCTGCCCTCACGCCCGAGGCAATTTGGAATAGGGACACCAATAGTGAGGACAAACTGAGCGTGGTCTACAAGAGTAACTATCTTCCCGAACCTCCCTGTGAACCAGCGGGACCATCTACACAAGCGGTTCGAAGTAAGACTCCAGGACCAGCAAAAACTAGCCAGATGGAAATAGTGAAAAAGAAGCAGGTGACACTTTCGGACACTGACGAGGACGAGGAGTTCGACCAAGCTCTGCTGAAAAAATTCCCAATAGGTGCGCATCTTCCACTTAATAATATACCCTATGACTTACAAAAAGTTAAACGGTCTTTTCTCGCCGATAACCCGCAACATGATATAGCGAATATTAGAACAAGAAAACCAATTCGTTGGCTTACACAACAAGAAAAACAAATAATAGAAAGAGCCCCCTTGGTGTTCCTAAAAGATCGATTTAAAGGACCCCAAAACACCATAAATCCGAAATTAGGAAAATTTATGGAACAAGTGGCAAGAAAATTGGGTACCATAGCACGTAAAACAAAAAATCCTGGGGTATTCGGGGCACAATTCAAGGTAATCGAAAACGGTTCAATCATTAATTACTCCCCGCACACTGCATGGGTCCGGGAAGATGGGAAACAACCGAGGGTAATAAGATACGACGGTTTAGCGTTTGTACCAGATCCGCGAGTGTACGGTAAATGTAGACCGGCACAGCTAAAGGACTTTGTAGCATACAAACATTTACCAAGAGCTAAACCCCGTATTTCAGACAAAGAAGCTAAACAAGCGAAACCAACTGGCTCAAAGATCACAAAGCAAACATCAAAGGGACCAGAGAATCCGGCAAGAAAAACATCAACACCTACGAGCCCCAAACGAAAGCCACCAAAGAATATCGTGGAACTTATCTGGCAAACAACAAACAGAAGGACTCTAGGACAGGATCGAATTCATAGAACGATACCAACAACATCAAAAAATCCGTCGTTAAAAAACCCACCAACGACTACGAAGAATCTTAAGTCGCCAAGCCGAAAAGGAAAGGGCAGCCCAGAGAAAGTACGCAGGGACAACAAGCACATAGAATTTGAGTGTGAAACGTCAATTTCAATCTCATCGGACGATTCTATTATCCAAGATATGACGCAATCGCTAAAAAATGCCCCCAGCCAAAAAGATGGACCGGAAAAATACGCCGCCACAAGAAACAATACCAAGCCGTAGATCCACAAGGACCAAAACAAGCGCGCTTGCACACAAATTCGGAAATGCAATTCCAATTAACACAATCGCCGATAACACTTTGGATAACGAAGTCTGTCTCATAACAGTACAACAAGATAAAAACGCAGAACCAATTGGTCAGGCAGGCACGGTACAAGAATCGTCAACCGATATCGAAATTGACACAACAGACAAGAGCAGTTACGGGTTCAAGAAACCAGTGAAGGGACAGGCGGCCCAATCACTTGCATTGGCGATGCATCCGAGCCAAATGAAACACTGCATACACCAACAAAAACGACCACACACACAACGTCACCACAGAGTAACCCGAGTGACAAATTAGTGTCAGAGTTAAATACGTCAACTACGTCAGCCCAACGCAGTTCACAAAATAGCCCCTTACAACGAGCAATTAGTTCACGTTACGTGATCGACAGACCAACTGGAACGTCATGCTCACCAGACAAATCTTTCATTGACAGTTTTAACGACGCAATGAAGATCCTCAAATCCATCTCGCCACCAAAAAACTCGATGACATTCCAAAGAGAATGTGAGAGACAAGATCGCCCTAAATGTCTCATTAAACAAGCAAAGGACGAGAAAAGCAACGAATCGGCCACTCAACAGATACCACAGACATCATCGGCAACGAACGCCCCCAAAACTTCCATTCCACCAAACAAGGACGCTACTGAAAAACAGGAGGACATATGATGTGCTCATCATATAGAAAAAGCAAAGGGGAATGTTATCCGTACGGATATACTGGATACCGATTAGAACTCCGTCTACCTAAAACATTACATAGATTGTTCTTAGCCTGAACGTTAACCATATATACTTATGTAACATTGTGTAAACGTAATCATAGCTGTCTGATCTAAATTAAGTACCTACTAAACCTAACACCATATTCAATAGTTATTTATGAGTCTCTGTCTCTCTCATGATTTCGAGGTCAGATTCGAATCAGACTTAACTTTATCAACTGAATTAAAGTTGTTCTCTCAACCTTTCTAACTCTCTATTCTCAGTTAGCGAACAGCATAGACTTTGATTACATAGATTCTAGATTATACCTCACCTAACGGTTGAGGGTATAACACTGAGAGTGCCCTGATTTAGGTCGTTTCTGAGGCTTGCGGCGAGTAATGGGACTCTTTCAGCGAGTTGTTTCCCCGCTCTGATCCTTCGGCATGCGTCAGATGTATTCTTAGCTGTCTTCAGTCTTTGGCCGTTTTGCTAAGTTCTACAGAGTGTTAATGCTTTTATTGTCGTCTTTCTTTGGCCTAATTCTCCTATTGGTATGGCCTTCGAAATGCTTTCCTGAAATAGACTGTTCCCGCATCTCTTTTGATGTTAATATAGCTCTAGCTAGTTGTTCACGATCTAAATTAAATATTTTGTCCTTTATTCGAGAAAAACAGGTGCTAGATTTTTGCCTAAGAAGAACTTCAAATGCAGTTTTTTTTAAACTGAAAGCTTACTGCAACATATATCTTCTAAGTTTTGTCCCTTTACGGATTTGATATCCGAAAGTTTTGGGTCGGCTTGCATTGCTTACAGTTTCCTCTTAATAGTTTGAATACTTCGTGCAACTAAACCACATCCTCGGTGGTCTCCATCTTGGCAAAAAAATACCCCTCTGCTTGCAAAAATCTATAACTTTTTTGTTTTCAATCTCTGAAAACTGGTCCATTCGATAGATTTTTGTATGCTATGGATTTGAATAGAAACTCTTAGAAATTTTATGATCTTGTCTGCTCCGGTAGACCTTGTAATAAGTGTTGAAGGATATTTTAAAAACCTGTATACAGGTACTAGAACATACGATTTTGTCCCTTCTTTGTCTATCGTTGGTCCTGCGAAATCAAGTTGGAGCTCCTCGTTTGGGCCGGAAAGTTTGGGTAGACGTTTTGATGAATTGAACAGTTTTGATAACCTAATATTATTACCATAGAGGGTACTCCATCTGCAGTTTTGGCTTAAGTTGATTACATCCCTGTGCATCTTCCGACACTTTAAGTAGACCGCTGCGTCGATTTTTGAGTCTTGTCCCGGGTGAGTCCGATGTAGTCTGTTCAATACTGCCTTTCTCAGGCACATAGGGATTGCGATTTCAACAGGCACATAGGGATTGCGAAATAAATCAGGGCACCGCTGATTCAGTAATAGCGCAATAAGTTATGATGGTTGCTTTGTCCCAGAACTCCGAGAGATAACTAACTAGATGTGGAAATCCTTCCGTACCCATTGACAAAGGGGAGCTAAGTGGCTGTCCTCCGAAATTAGTTTGCCCAATAAATCAGCGTCGAGTAAATGGAGCGTCGAGTTGAAACTAGTTGTTGGAGTAATTCAGCGTCGAGCGGCTGCTTTCTCGTGGTAATGCTAATATCGTTTTTGATCTTATACTTAGGACGTGCTGTCTTTTGGAACCTCTTCAACTTAAGTGACCCTAACACATTGGCGTAATTGTTTCTTACCTTTAAATTGTTCGTCGGTGACAGTTTGGCTATTCTCCTTTTTGGGCTTTTTGCTTTCCGTTTGAGATTTCTGACTACTCTCTCAGATACCGAGGGTAAATTGAATTTGTTTTCAGATAAAATTTTCTGAAAATTAGTAGTAATTTTGGATTGTGAAGATTCGGGCATAAAAAACTTCAAGTAACTTCAAAATGTTAAAAATGGATTAGGGTTAAAAAATTGAAAATGAGATTTGACTGAATGAATTAGATTAGAATTTATAGTTTGTGAATTAGAAACAAGGCAAAATTTGGCAGTTATTGTAAAACTGACAAGACTATGGTTGATTGAATTGAACAATAAGATCGGAAACAATGAACTTCGAGTCGAACTAACTGAATGAGCGATGCTGTTCTGTGATTGATGAAAATCAATGCATAAATTTGCATAATACACGCATCGCTTCCTGAAGGGTCGAAAATTTTGTCCGATAATTCGCCGCCCTCTAGTGGTCCCATGGGAAATTGGCGGAACGTATCTGATCGGTTGAATTTGATACTTTCATCGACGACGCCCTCTTATGGTGATGGTACTGAGATTTGATTCGATGCTGCTGATATCTTCTAATTCGATGCCGTCTTGCGACTTCATGAGTTTGCCTATGACATGTTTTGACAAGCTGCGTCAAAGTTTCTGATTGATCTGATAACAAATTGTTCACCGTAACTTGATGTCGAAGGAGCAGGTAACTTTGGGTCCCTTGACAAATAATCAACTATGCCAATTTTCTCTCCTGCTATGTGGGAGATGGTATAGTCGATTGACAGCAATCTGTCTGTCCATCTTATGAGCCTAGATTGTTTTGTTCTATTTCCTTTATTTTCTGTGAGCGCTGATATGATGGGTTTATGGCCGGTTGGAACATGCAATCGATTTCCTAATAAGTATTTTCTGAAACACTCGCATGACCGGTCTACAGCAATTAATTTCAATTCATTCGTTCTATATATTCAATAGGCGGCATTCAAAGATCCTGAGGTGAATGCGATTGGCACCCAAATCGCAGGTTCGACTTCCTGCCTAAACACAGCTCCTAGTCCCTTTTGACTGGCATTGCATTTTACTCTCGATTTTCTAGCTGCATTGTAATGATATGTTTTAGCGATATCACTAATCTTCCTTCAGATTGTTCTGAATGCTTCGCCCTGGCTTTCTCCCCAACAAAGTTTAGCTCATCACTTAGTTTTAAAGATGAACTTAAAGCTTCTGTCGTCATCTGTAAAATTAGTTTAAAATGTGAAACGTGATTTAGTTCCCTCACAAAAGATCTGAATTGCTCCAGAGTTTTTGATGGGGTTAGTTATGCTTTTAGTTTAGAATGTTTTGATCGTATACCAACTGCATCAGATTCAAATCCTAATCACGTAAGAGACTTTTTGGAAAATTCGCAATTGCTTAACTTTAAGGCGAATCATTCTGTATCTGTTCTCCTTAGTACTTCTTTGAACGTCCTGTTCTGGTTCAAAATATCATCTTTGGTCACAATTAGTGTATCGTCTAGAAAACCTCGAAAACAGAACAAACCTGGAATACAACTGAATGTGTACTCAATTACCTTCTGGAATGTCAGTGAAGCCGTAAAAACTTATCTTGAATCTGTATGTAACCGTGAGTTCCGCACTTACGATGCTAATGTTGTATTGTTTCCTGATGGATTCATCTAAATGTTACAAACTAAATGCGTTTTTGAAATCTAAAAATGTGAACCAAACGTTTCCCTCTGATTCTGATCTATTGATTTAGGCCGTTGATTCTAGTATTTCTAATAAGTTGGACTCCTGGAGTTTATGCATGTATGTTTGATCTTTCATTGGTTTGGCGTCCATTGCTAGCTTTACTGACCCATTCTTTTTTGCTGTATTCACTACTATAATTAATTTATTAATCATTCGAGAGAAAGGCAGACGTCTTCCATTTCCCTTCCAAGAGAAAGTGGGAGCTGAGATAGAGACACTAATAAAGGAGAGGCACATCATGAAACTGGATTAGTGTACTAGCGGCCCTGAAATGGTCACTAGTACACTTATTGCGTTTAATGATGTGCCTCTTCTTTATTTGTTTCTCTACCTCAGCTCTCACTTTCTCTTGTATATGAATTAAAACACGTCTGCCTTTCTCTCGATTAGGTATTGAGGGTGAATTAAAAAGTGTGTGGACAATGGGGTTGTTTGGCTTGCCTATCCTGTTAAAACGATCTCTGCACTTTTTTATGTAGTACCCTTTCCAATTCTTGAAAACTTCTGATTGTCGTAGTTTTTCTGGCTCACTAATCTTGGCTACTGTTTTTGGGTGTGGCTTCATCTGTTTTGTTACGATTCTTAGGTGTGGTTGAATATATTATCCCCGAAGCACCTCATTCTATTTTCCGATATTAGGAATCTGGTTTTCTTCATTATCCAGCCGTTCGAGCTGATGTCGACCACTAAGTTTCCGAATATTTTGAATGCCTTGAGGTTATAATCTTCATATGATATTGAAGTTAGGTGTTTATCAATTGTTGGACATTTTGCGTTCGAGTTCTTCCTTAGTAAGACATCTGTTGTGTTCTTATCGACGAATGATTCTGGGCTACCCGTGTTACTGGTTGTACTGAATAGTAAGTTTTTCGCTTAATGGTGACTCTGAGGCTGTTCGTTCTGCCAGTTGCTGTGCTTATAATCTCTAATTCCTTGACCGAGTTTTCTTCATGAGGCTGTTCCTGAATCTGAGCACCGAATACTCTGGCTCGCTGTCTGAGTCGATTAGATTTGTCATTTCCTCTTCAACCTAATCTGACGCGACGTTGTCAACTTGTGGTTTTGCAGAATTGCAACAAGTAGCAAATTGGCCATTTTTCTCACATAAGTTACAATTTACTGTTGGAGTAGCATACTTGTCTCTATGTTCAGGGGCTAATTTAATGCCACAAAAAATAGCTTATGAAATTGAATTTACCGATGTTTGATGATTTTAATGATTAATTTTCCGACTTTCTTTCCTGGAGTTACCTTTTTTGGATTGTATTGACATGGTTGGTTCATGTTTAATCTTGAAATTTTGATTAGCACTATGGTTACCGAAAGCGTTCTGTCTTCGTAGGACACTAGCTGTTTTGTAATCCTTTTCTTGGAGTAAAGTAGCTTTCAAGGTGTCATCTATCGTTGCCCCGGTCTAACGCACAGTTCCCGTTCAATCTCGGAAATTTTCATTTTTGCAATAAATAGGTCTCGAATATGCATTGTAAAGTTGTATCCTCTTCACTGTATAGTTTTTTTTTGAATAGTATTTCACAAAGGCTATAAAATCACAAAAATGCACTATACTCAGATTATATTTAGATTTTGTTGAAGAAATTGTTTTTCTCCTCATAACCAAGTGCGAAAAATCGGCTTCATGGTAATAAATAACTGTTAGTCCCTATACTTCACCTTTTCTCCTTCGTTGTTTGTTCGCTTCGTTGTTTCTCGGAACAAAAGCGGTGTCGGTTGCCCCTCTGTTGTTTGCGTCTTCTGATTATTCTGAGGCTGGCACTGACTCTAGCATGGTTGGGGGGTCGTCGTGTACTGTTTCTGGTGGTGAAAGTAGGAAATTAGGATCACATCCTTCTTTTGGCGAGATTGCCAAAAAGAATTGTCACATCTAATTTTTTTATGGATAGGGGTTATGGGGAAGGTTTTCCCAGCATGCTGGTACTCCTATTATTTCTGTTCTGTCATCAGAATTTACGCCTGCTGACTGCGCCATGAAACATCCGGAGACTTAAAATAAAACTCCAATAGAAAGTCTCCAATGGATATGCTTATGTACGTTTTCAAACAACCTTTTGTGGTTTTTGGGAAAAACCTTGCTGATTTTATTTTCGGACAGAACACAAAAAACTTAGCAAAACTCGGAAAACATTAACTCGGAAAAGAGCTCGCCATACAATTTTTATGAAGACATTTTATATAATTTTCTGTACGTATGGAATTATATGGAGCTATATGACAAATATTTTTTTTATATTTGAAAAATTGTAGGACAAAAATTTGGTTAACCCGGTGCCATATAAACTACCCATTTTTGATTGACTAATTGCACAAGTTTCCGGCTTGGGTTGAGCACAGCAGATCACATATTTTGTTGAGAAAGTTGAAACATGCCCAAGTTTTGTTCATACGTTTAAAACATCTAGTTTGAGTCGAGCACAGTCGATCAAACTTTTTTTGGTTGAGACGCCAAAAAACACCCGAATTTGGTTCAGAGGGTCTAATTATAACGAATTTTGGTGGAGCTGGGCGAAACAAACCAGATTACGGTCGAAATGGTTGTAATAAAGTCTTATCACATCCACCATATTTGTAAGAATTCACCAACTTTGGAATAAAAATTGTAAAAATATTTGATCTTTTTTTCAGATAAAAGTTAAAGAGATCATTTTTTTTCGGTAGAAACTAATTTTTTAGTTATCGCCGAGTTTCATCTGAATACAAACCGTCACAAGCGTAAATATTCTGCATTTTTTCGAAAGTTGACTGACCTAAACAAATGTCACAAAAATTTTAGCCCCTTTTCCGCCAAGGACTTTTCTTAGGTATTAATGAAATTCAAATTCTGGTGCAATCTTTAGATATGCTTAAAAAAATCAAACGAATCAAACGAATGTTAAAAAAATCAAACGTTAAAATAAATCAAAATAAATTAAGAAACAAAAGATGTAGGTAAGAATCTAGGTAAGTTTTTTAGCGGTTTTTATGAAAAAGCCGCTCACTCAAATCGCTCAGTTTGAATAAAGACTTCTTTGAGCGCAATCATCTAAAAAATCACTCAAACGGCTCAAATCTTGCTTCAAAGTAGGTTTAAAATCTCGAATCGAGAACTCATCGCAGCAATAATTGCAGGTGGTCCTTGAACTATACTGCACTAACATAGCAGGCATTTGTTGGATAGTTCACGGAATTCAAAAATTTGCCCCCTTTTGAGCAACAAACAGGTACCAGGGCCGATGTAGGCGACTTATGTTTCGACAGTATCGACCAAATCTCTCCGTGGTTCGATTTCTCAATCAAATTTTGCTATGTTTCGACTTTCTCGACTCAAGGAAAACTTGTTCAACCCTGCTGAACGCAGTTCAGACATGCTTTAATTTTTTGGATCAAAACTTGATATATTTTGACGGTCTCAGCTTTCTCGTTCGAAAATAAGTTTTAAAAATTTCAAAAATTTGATTGACCAGGCTTAGCACCAATGGCGTGGAACCGCCGACCTTGTGATTGAGAGGCGTAGGCACCATGTTCAACAAGCGATGTCTCTTTAAGTACACATTTCACAAAGTACAATTTTCATTACGTGTAACCTCTAGGTAATTAAGTGAACAAATATGCTGTTTTCACGTTTTACGTATTTTGAACCACAGCTCGTCCGGAACAAGAACTCAACAAGAATAAGTGTTGGCATTTAGATGCATGTTCCGTCATGGACCAAACACATAATGTTTACTTGATGTCACTTTTAGAAAACCGCGAGACTCGCCACCTTTAGTTAGATTTGCAAAAGCTGAATTATGATTGGCTAGTTTAGTTTTAGGCCATTCGGTCTTCTTGGTAAGAGCAGAAACTGCCCTGAAGGAAGACGCAACTTGACATTCATTGTTTCCCTGCAGGTGCACTAGAGGAGGATGGAGGAGAGATAGAGGAAGAGGATGGTGGCAAGGATGATGGGGATGGGGAGGGGGAGGGGGAGGGGGGAGAAGTGAGGACGAGGATGAGTGTGCAGAAGACTCTCAAGTCTCTCATCTCCGAGTCCACAGCACACGGTATTGCATCCACTGTCTCCTCCAACAGCACACGGTACATATAAATACACAAACAATCCACATTTCACTTCTGTTTTCTTCCATGGACTACCTTTATCATTGTTCCGACTTTATTAACGAATGTAACGTGATCGGGGGGGATCGGGGTGGGTTTTTTCTATCGAAAAATTTCGACTTTTTACTGAGCCATCTTTGACGGAATCTTTTTATATAATTCAAAAGGTATTGTTGTTATGAACTTAAATTTGAAAATATATTTCACCTAAGATCATTTTTCGCTAAGTTCTGGGGGTTTAAAGATCGTAATTTTAGCCAATTTGGGACAATTAACGCGCGATATATTACGCGCTATTGAAGCGTCAGCGGAGACTTAATGCGTCTTATAAATCGTTCCAAATTGGTTGAACGAAGCTTATTTGCCATATTTGATTTGTTAATAGGAGCAAAACCTGTCACTTCACATCAAATATGGCGTTTGTGGGGATGATTTTCACAAAAAATCTCGTTATACATTTTTTTTCATTCTATCTTTTACATTCATTTTTTAAAATATTATTACTGCTCCATACACGTTATCAGGCAGTTGAAACATTCAGGGCTTCGCCCTGATACGAGCAGTCTTGTTAGAACTTAACGTTGTAATAGTTTCAGTATCGCTTAAGAAATTTCACTCGAGTTTGGTCACAGGAAGTGGCAAAAAATTCGATCCCAATTGTTTCAATAGAAAAATTATCAAAACTGGGAAACCAATCGGTGTCCTGTTGTATCGTGTTTTTGTGTTGGCACTGTATCTTTTGAGACAGAATGTGTGTTGAATTTGGCAATTTGTCAAAAATAACGGTTGTTCTTGAATGTAGATGTTATGGTATTTATCGGATTTGTGCAATTAATTTGCACACATTCGAAGTTTCAATTGGTCGTACTGATTCTATAGACACGAATTTATAATGAAATTGATGGACTGATGTAAGCTTCAACTATATCAGTCCATCAATTTCATTACAATTTCGTGTCTAGAGACCCAGTACGACCGACTTGTAACTAAATCCGAGATATCCAAGCTAATTGCACAAAAACGATACTCAATTTCCATTAAGTAATTCAAACAAATTTGGTGTTCCGACTTTCCGATTTTTTAAAGATACTTGTTGTTCCGGTTTTTTTTCTTCAGACCAATTTCGACTTTTTAAATAAACATTTTTGACGTTTTTTTGTAGCATTCAACATGTATTGTTGTTGTGAGCTTACATTTGAAAAGATATTTTAGCTGTGATCATTTTTGTAATGATATGGGGGTTTAAAATGTCATTTTGGCCAATTTGGGACAATTAACGCGCGATTTATTTCGCGCTAATAACCGTAAGCGGCGATTTGGTCCGTGTTAGAAATCGTTCCAAATTGGTTAAAGAAAGCTTATTTGCCATATTTGATTTGTTACTAGGAGCAAAACTTGTCACTTCATATCAATTATGGCGTGTGTGGGGATGATTTTCACTAAAAATCGCTTTTTTCAAAAATTTTCATTTTTTAATTATTTTTTTCTCCTGTTATTACTGCTCCATAGACCTCAAAAAGCAATTGGAACATTCGAGGCCTCGCCATGATACAAGCAGTCTTGTTTTTTCTCTGCCCCTAAATAAACAAAAGGAACTTATTGTACCTATTTTGCGATTTTTAAATTTTAAAGGTGTGTTTCGCGTCTCGTTCTGTGAAAATAGGATTAAATTGCTGGCCTCAATTCAGTGTAAAACGCATTAACTTTCATCTTACGCATATTATAATTACGCAGTGTATAGCAATTCAATTATTCCAAGTTGGCTAAATTAGGAATTTTGAAACTCCTCAAAAATTTCGCCATGCATAAATATTTCGAACTTTTTTGCCCCAATTGAATAGCATGCCCCAATTGAATTCTGAGACAGTTTAAATCTCCGCTTATGAGTGCCGAACATTTCGAACATTTTTTAAGGAAAAAATAGTTGTCATACAATTCCCATATATGAAAAATGTACGATAGGCGTTTGTGAATTATGTACTCAAAAAAACCTTTTGCAATTCTTTTTTGGAGATTATACCCTTCTTAAAGTTTGTTGGGCTACGTGAGGGGCTCACTTTGATATAATTATGTTTGTGATCGACTGGGTAATTTCAGCGTAATTTTTGATTGACTAAGAAAAACCAAAATGACCCATTTTTGGGGCAAAATTTCGGGCCCGAATTTCGCAAAATAAATTAAACCATATTAATTCTGCTAAAATTTTAAGCAAGTTTTGTCTTCATAAGTTTTCACCTAAACTCAACCCAATTTGAGAAAAACGGGTTTTAAATTTCAAGTTTAACGCGTTTTGTCCGGTTAATTTAAATCAGCACTGTACTCTTAGGAAAATAAAGATCAGATATTTTCTTAGGAGCGGACTTTTCGCAAAAAACTAAATATTTTCTAGTCTCTATTTCAAGGCGACCAACTTGATTTCCCGATCTGTCCGAAAAACTTAAAACCCTTTTTTTTGCGCGGCATTAAAAAACTTACGCTGCAGTAGAAAGTTTAAAAAAAACGTATCAAAAACATGCCGTTTTGGTCACCACCTTTTGGAAGTTTTCGCCGCAAAAAAGCACGTTTTTTTTATGCACACTAGCCCTCAAAATTCGTGTACATTGGCGCCACAGGTGCCTTTAGAACCGTTCAGTCAAAAATGGAGAGGCAGCAAAGAAGTACCAAAGGCGGACACTTTCGGTAGTTAGAGGATCTTTTCCCCCTAAATTCACTACTTCGCAGAGAGCTACTCTTCAGATATAGTTTTTTCAATTAGACAGTCTAATTGTTACCATCAACCTCTATATTGTTACCCTGAACTCCCATGACGTACACTTTTCCAATAATAGGAACAGAAAATCCTTTGCTAAATTCTCAAGGGAAAAACAGTTTTGTGACTTTGAATCAATTCGCAATGAAGAGGCCCTTTATAAATTCAACGCCAGCCATAACCCCATCAAGCTCCCATAACAATAGGAAGGAATTTGGGCTCATATATCCTTTCCAATTAACTCGTGTATAATTAAACCGTTTAAGTATTCATTACCCTATTTGAAAGGAAGTTTGACGAGGGCATAATGCAAAAATGTTCAAAAAATCTATTTCGAGAATCAAAAACTGAAAACACGCCAAATCAAGAAATACCCACTCCAATGCGTTCATGGGTTTCCTCAGTGATGAAAACATTGATTCAAATTGAAATCAAGAGCGACCAGTAATGTCTTGAGTTTTGTTCTGAATAAAACGTTGTGTCTACTGTTGTCAAATCGTCTGAATTGATTTTAGGGGTTCTTCAAAATATTTTTGTTACAGCTACTTTTGCTGAGCGTTTCAAAACTATTTTATACTCAGAACTATTTCAGACAACACGGTTCTCTAGCTCAGCTATTTCAGGATACCAGTGCAGGCTTCACTTTTATGACAACATACCTGAGCTAGAGAATGACTTTACCTGAAGCAATTTAGGGTAAAATAATCGATTTTACTAAGCAGGAGAGCTCAAGTCAAAATGATTTGTTCTCACTAAGGTCTTTTCAGTTTTTTTTCAACCGGAAGAAGACATTATTTGTGTTTTACTAGGGAAAAACTTTATTGGGTATTTAATTGGCGTTTATTGGGTATTTTCAATTTCATTCAGATTTTGTGCAGGAGCAGATGTAAGATTCGGGGCGAATATATTAGAGGGGCAAATCTCCATGAAAATTTGAATTTTGTTGTCAATTATTCTTAGTTCAATAAAAAAAGTTTTCTGGCTTCTCCTGGCACACCAAAAAGACCATTTAAGCAAAATTATCTGATCTACAGGCGAATGTTTGAAAAAAAAACTGTTTTTGGGATTTTTTGGGAATTTTTCAAAGTTCAATAAAAAAATGTTTTTGGCGGGCATTTGAGTTTATGCCTGGAGTAGCTTACTCATTCAGTAAATTCAGATAAGTTACACCTGAAACTTCTTAGTCTAACACCGATCTTACTCTTACTCACATATCTCTCAGTCTCAGTAGATCTAATGTATACTGGTATTTGCGGGTTAGGTAACTGGCTTTTATTCCAAAGGAGAAAAACTGTAGTCTAAATTAGATTTAAATTATTCTGGTGCTGAAACTACAGGTAAATATATACTGCGTCAGTGTTAAATATGGATCACGATTGGTTAGTAAGAAATATTTTATAGAGATTGTTTTATCAAAAATATAATTGGTTTTAAATACTAGTTTTAAACTGATTCCACTCATCCGAGGTTTAGAGAGTTTTTAGGTTTCTGATTATTTATTGTATTGAAGGATGGATGGGGAGATTTCTTAGTTTTTTTTGGAGTCTTGTTCTTTTGAAGCAGTGACTGCTTGAAAAAGGAAGAGATGTAGTTGTCTTCCTGGAGAGAAGAAGGGCAGTTGTCCGTGTTCCAGAAAAGGGTCTCGTTTTATCCTAGATCGTCTTGAGTGATCTTGTCAAGATTTCAGATTGATGCAATGATGAGTCGATTTTGTTAAGCTAGAGCGAGACTACTTGCAAGATGAAGTTTGACCTTTCCGTGTGAAGCGCCAAGTGAATAGGATCTGTATGTCAACTCATCATCGAGTCGGCCATTGTTTTTCTTCAATGAGTTCCTTTGTTGCAATGTTGGGTCTATACTTTAAATCCTGTAAGGGTTGAGACTACGGCAACGAACCAATAGATTTGCCATTCCAGAGTTAAAATGTCGTCGAGTGTTCATCTCGCTTTGCTGCTCAATCCGTTTTCTCTAAGAAATCTTTTTACCTTGCATAATAAATCTATATCTTGTTAGTGAGATCAGTTTTAGTAATGATGTTTTTTTATTGAATTTTGCAAAAACATTTTTTTTAGTTTCAGTTTTTTTAAAGAATTGCTCACCCTCGAAATAGCGGATCGGGCTCGTATCACATGATGCGCACATGTACTTCGAGCGATATCGTGTTTTGGTCGGTTAGGCCAGACGAGAGTGTAATTTTACTGTCTCTTTGAGCAGAGTCTCTTTTTGTGTTCAACTTTTCGTTTTTTTTATCAGTTTTTTTTTTCTCTTTTTTGTTTCTGAGTGTGTCCTGTTATCAAAAACAGATAGTTGTGTTTTGGGTTTTTGTTTTAATTTTTTAGTGTTTCAAGTGGTTTCAATAAAACTTGAAAGTCGATTTCAAACGAATAATTTTTCCAGTTTTAATCTGGGTTTTATCTGATCTGAGTGCCTTGCGACTTTCTTATACATGCGGTTCGTTTTGTAGTCTTAGTAAGCTGCGTTGGTTAGCTTAAGCTTACTTATACTTCCTTCGAACCGGGTTAAAAGAACGTTTGAAAACCATGAAAACAAGTTAGAGTTGTTATCAATTATTATTGAAATTTGAAATTTATTTATTGAACAATTCTGCGTGGGCGAGTTGCGGAATTTGGTGGAAAGAGTGTTTGAAATGTGGTCGAGTAAATGACAAATAATGAGTTATAAAAGAAGCACACAAAAAGGCTAGTTGCTTGTAATTTATTTGCATTTTATTAAAATATTACTTTTTTTTTGATTGAAATTAGAAAAAATTATAAAAAGAGTTAGTTTTTATCGTGTCGGATATTATGATAAGCTTGACGAGCATGCGGATTACGTTTTCAATACGAAGCAGAATTCAAAAAAAGTTCAAGCGTTTTGATAATTTTTACTTCTTCGGTAGGTGGTGAAATTTCATGATTTTTGTTTTGGATTAGATTATAAAGCTTCTGATTAAATTTAGTATTATGAATGTGCTCGAGTAGGTTTATTTCATTTGGCTGTACATAATTGTTGGAAATTAATAATTGGCGAGGGTCATCAATGAAAAAGTGCTGGTTAGTGAACAGTGGACTGTTGGCCGTCTTTCGGGACTATAATTACGGAGGTTGCCGTGTAATTTAGTAGATTTAATACAACAGTTAGAATTTATGAAAAATATTGAGGTGTATTTAGAATTGATAAACATAAAACGATGTTGTGAGTTACGGGCTGGTATGTTTCTGATATAATGTTTTTGTATAAATTTATAATCTGTGTACGTGTGGGTTAGTTTGGTTTTTAACATCATTTCATGCGACCAGTGAATGTCTCTTTCCGAAGTTAGAGCGGTTGCCTAATAATAAGTATCCTGCGTAGTGTATTTAAGTACTGCTAAACCAAGTGGTTGCAGTATTTGTGTTCTGTCTAGTTCACATAAATGATGAAGCGTTTCTAATTCAGAGAGTGACATTTCCTAAAAAATTTTAGTTTTTTTGTCTAGTTCAATTTCATATCAAGATATATATCAAAAAAGATTGCACCAAAATAGGCGCTACTCATTAGTGAAAGTTCCTGTAGTCGTGTATTATTTTTATCTTCTGGGTGAAGATTTCCGCCAGTCTTTCCAGCATTTTTATAAAATGTTACTGGGTTGTAGAAATTTCCCTTGTCTCGATTTTGATACGGGTGTGCTGGGTCAGTAATTAATTTACCTGTTTTCATATCAAAACGTTTGTCATGATTCTGAATATTTTGTTATGAAAAGTGGATTGGGATTCTTACATACTTCTATTTCATGGTAAATATGTAGGCGTGTTAATTTGTTTTGTTTTTCATCTATGTTTTTTGTGGGTTTGATCTAATGCGCATAGAATTGATTTTTGTTGAAAGGTACAGATTCTATAAAGTATTTTTGGTGAAACTTTATCAATCTTGCGTGAAACTTAGTTACTTGAAACGTGGTACATGTGTCTTCAGGGAACCAAACTATAGTTACCTGTGTTCGTGTAGTCAGGTCGCATTATTCTTGATTATTTTTTAAGATAAGCGTAAACCTTGATACAATATGGTATCGTCTTCTAAATCTCGTGTTAGTGGTAGTTTTTCTAATTGAAAAATCCAACCAAAAAACATTATTTCTTGGTAGCCTTTGTTTTTACTGTCTGCTTTTCAGCTTGATGGATTATTGATTCCGGTATGTGGTATCAAGTTTTTATCATGTAAGACATTTGTTGAACGTCAGTGTGCGCTATGATAGGGATTTATCATCTAATTTAATATGACCTTGATATCGTTTGTGCTTGGTGTGCAGAGTCTGGAAAAAACTATAAATTAACTAAGTTACGATTTGTGACTTTTTTGTGACGAGTTTTAAACGTTGTAATTCGTTTTTGCAATCCTGATGAATGAGATTTAAAAGTTTTTTGATTTTTTTTTGATAATGGGATTCATGGTCGAGTCTATTTTTATTGCTGTTTAAAGTTTGTGAACAATGTATTTTTTTCTAAAAAATTTGCTGTAAATTCAGCTTCTGTTACAATTGTAGCTCGTGCTTTTGAGTAAACTGTAGCTACTATAGTTGTTGATTCGATGACTTGTGGTTCCGATTCGCAATGTGTTACTTGAATATTTTTCTTCACAGTCATAATGTGTAACAAGGAGGTCTTGTGGTCCTGTTCTGGGGTAGATTTTGATAAGGTGTGGCTTATATAGCAGAGGGGAAAGGGTTTCTATTAGAAATGCTATTAAAAGATACATGTGTATGATAATCCTGAAAAGGGATTTAAAAATATTATAAAGTCTATTGTTTTTTTTTGTGTATCGATCGTACTCGTAGATGAGTTATGTTGTGAAAAATTGAGGGGTTAAAGATTGAGCCGTTATGTTTGGTGGAGGAAATGGTAATATATGAAGTACTAAACTATTTAATTTTACAGTGATTTCAAGATTAAGAGTTAAATTATGTTGGGTAAGGACTTGCATATTATGTTCTTGTATGTCTTTATGATAATTGCATCTGTATTGTAGTCCATTAAGTGCCCAATTATGTATTTGATTACTATCGAGGTGTCCGCCAAAAAGTGGAGGGGATGCTACACAGTGTTCCAATCTAATCGTACAGGTATACTTGTACCTTGAAGTTCACGATATCTGTCGTCTAGGTGATTTGGGAGGGTTGTGGGAAATGTAGTTGTTAGTGTTTGACCTGTTGCTGAGTGTGTTGATGGAAGTGAAAGAGTTTCGGGCAATGATAAAAAGATGTCTGATGAAATGACTATGGGTTCAATTACCAAGTTTGGTTCGCCTTGAAAAAAAAACAAAAAGTTTTTTTCCTTGAATTTAGTTCGTAGTGGTTTTTTTGACATTAAAGATATAAGAGAAAGTGCTCTAAAATATTGTTTTTTGTGTAGAATCAGAGTAAATTTTTTACTGCGTATATACATTGAAATCGTGCTGATGTTTTGTCTTTTGCGTTACTAGTTCAGGTGGTGTGTTTCGACTAAGGGTATCTGGTGAAGCAAGGTTTTTGCCCGCTGTCCAAACTATATATAAGTTTAGAAATTTTACTAAGATAAGTTGACTAATCTATAAACTCTGTGGTTGGCATTTAATTTTTGTGTAAAAAGGAAAATTATTGGCTGATGGTTTGTGAAAATAGCTGTTGGATGTTTTGATCCAAAGATTGAGAATTCATATTCTGTTAATGTAAATTTTATAACTGTTCAATCTCTGATAAGGGTAGAGAGTCTAAGATCTGCTTGTGTACAAAATCATGACTTTGCTGATGTAAGGTCATTTTATTTGTATCTTTATGTGCTTGTAAAATTGCTGCTCCGACTCCAAAGTTGGATGCATCGCACATAGCGTAGAATGGTTGATCTGGGTCTGGAATTGTGTTTGAGATTTGTTCTGTGAGGAGAGTTTTTTATTTCGTCAAAGCTTTTTTGATGTTCTAATTTCCATTCAAAATTCTTTTGTAGTCGGAGAAAATTACAAAATGATTTTAGATGTAATTTCATTTTATAAACGTATTTAATCAAGAAGTTTAAAATTCCAAGAAATTCTTCATTTTTATTTTTATTAGATGTTAGTTGGAGTTTTAATATAGCATCTATTTGTGATTTTTAAGGTGCAATTGTGGTGCCTTCAATAATGTGTCCAAGGAATTTTACACGAGTAAGCAAAGAATGTGATTTATCTGGGGCTGCTTTCATGTTTTCTTTAAATAAGATTTGGTGATATTTCATTAATACTTTAAGCATCTCTTGTTTTGTTTACGATTGTATGAAGACATCATCCAAGTATGTTTTTACTTTTTGCTATGAATGGGTGGCCTAAAATTTTTACTCATAAATTCTGAAAAAGCTGCTGGTCCTATGGATATACCATAGAACAGTCTATTAAATTCGTATCGTTGATATCAATAACGAATTGTGTTAGTCGATGGGAGTGTTCATCTAATAGCATTTGGTTGTATGAAGTGTTCATGTCAGCAGTGGTATAGTACTGTCGATATATCTTTTTGAGTATTACTTGTATTGTATCTATAGGCCAATTGCATTTTGATTCATCAATTAGGGCAATGAGGTATCTTGCATCTAGAACTTTTTTAATGATTCGTTTTTAGCAAGAATAATTACGGGGTTGATGAAGGTAATTGCTTTTGGTTGTTGTTCTTTGTTTACTGGTGAGATAGTTTCATATATGTTCAAGGATGTCTAGGAGTCCGTTTATTTTATCGTGTTAGTGAGTTGGTACTTTACTTGCTCATAATTTTTTGAAGACTGCGTCAGTTTAAAGCGGATAATGTAGTGGTGGATGTGTTTTTCCAACATAAATTTTAGATATGGGATAAGTGATGAGGTTTCTTCAAAATAATTCTGCTAAACGTTCAAGTCCTTGCTGATTGATTGGAGATTGTTGAAAGTTGAACATTGTTAAAAAATGTTTAGTTGCTCATTTGTATTTATTGAGATTTGAAATGTTGGCTTAAAATAGAGGGTTTTTGTGAAATAATCCATGTTTTTGAGTCATTGGTAATTTTATTAATAGATAGTTCTTCATTAAGAATTGTTGATTGACAAATAGTTAGTAATTTCAAAAAATTCTTAATTTTCAATGCTCTTTCTTGTGTAGGGTGAAATGTTGCATTTGTTTGGCAATATCCTTAAAGTCCTAAAAGCAGTGTAATTTTATATGGTGAATTGTTTTACACATGAAGGGATATCACATCTGTGTTTGTATCATTAGCGTAATTGATAGATGAAATCGTTACTCTAAGAATTAAATTTGATTTGGTTTGAATTCAAGATAAGACTAGTTTTTGTTTGTTTTGATCAGTATTATATTGTTGTACCTGACTAATAGAAAAATTATAGATATATCCTGATAGTGGTTTCAGTTTCTTTCGTTGTTTGTTATGTAAAAGATAAAAATTTGAGAAAAAGGGGATTGTTTATTCAATCTTTGGAAGAATGTTAGAGATGTTTTACTTAGTCTTGTATATTTGTCTTTGATGTGTAATTTGCTATTTAAGATTATTATGGTTGGGATATTGTAAGTAACAAATGGGGTTCCAATGATATTTATGTCTATTTTGTGAAATATTTGCTTGAAGCGTTCTGAATTTAAGTAAAAGTTTGCTTTGTTGCATTGTTCGAGTTGGAATGAGAAATAATTGAAATTTCCCATATTTTATTAGGGTTGTACCTTGTGCAGTGGCTAATTTACTTGAAGTTTTAGAAGGGGAAAATTTTGGATGTAGAGTTTGAATTTCATTCCATGTATAAATATTAATAATGTTTGATTCTGCGCCATAATCAAATAAAAGTCTTTTTCAAGATCTGGTCATTTGAGGCTTTTGCTTTTCGGGCTTTCTAAGAGAAGTGGATTTGTCCAATTTTTTTCTTCTTGGGGTGATTTTTTTACTTGTTGTTGTTCTACGTCATAGAGTTTGCAAGGGCAACCTGGGAAAGTTTCCGGTTTGCTTGGCCAAAATGGGAGTTGTAGAAAAAACTCCGAGAGACGCCCCAATGTCTGAAGGAGGGCACAAAACCCTGAATAAGTTAAAAATGATGGAAACAACAAAAGTCTATCATTTGTCGACAGGGGCTGATCGTGGATTTTCTCGAGGGGAGAGGGCGAATTTTCAAAAATATTCAAAATTTTGCAAACTTTCTTTTCAGTTCGATCAAATTGGTTTTCTAATTTTTCCCAGATCAATATAAAGACTTATTTCGACCAAACAGTCTGCAAATATTTGAAAAAAAGCAGGTAAAATTGCGTTTTTGGGCACGCTTTAGAAAGTTTTGAACAAAAAGTTGCCTTTTTAGGCACGCGCTTCCCTTCAAAATTAAATAAATAATTGTGGAATCCCTGAAAGGAAAGAAGCATCGGGCCATTGGTAAATAGACCCTCTGGTTGTAGATCCCTGTTCTGGCTGCTGGTGTTCATGGTGTGTGCGGCTCTGTTCTCGAAACAGTCGTTCACTCTGGTGGCCCAGTACCTCTCCTTCGGGAAGACAGTGAGTGTGTCGATGGTGCCCGACCCCTCCTACCAATTCCCCAAGGTCACCCTCTGCAGCCACAACATGGTCAACATGCCACACACAAACAACAACAATGCACACAACCACCACACACAAGGCAACCGCACAAATGATCCACTGTAAGTTACCAACAGTCTAAGGAACGATCAAGGGTAATTCAGGGGTGCAGGGGAGTTAACCCTTTTTGATCGTTTTTCTGACTTTTGACTACGTCAAATTGTGAGGGGGGGGCAACAATTTTTGGGATTTGTTGTGAACAAAGTTTCAAAAAAATGAAAAAAGTTTTCAAAATTTGGTTTCAAAAAAATTTGCCGTAAAAATGATCAAGAAGTAAAATTGCAATGGGTTAGCATCAGTTTAAGACATGACTCGTTTTAGGGATAACTCGTATACGAAGCTGGATTTTCTGACCAACATTGCCGCTTGGGACATCTACTTCCACTGTGAGTTCCACTCATTCATTTCATTACTCTGTGTAATACTTTGCCATTTTTACTTTACTTTACTTTTTACTTTACTTTACTCAAATCTCGCTGAGATGAAAAAAAACACATTGAGAATTGTAAAAACAAGTATAATGACTAAAATATAATGGTTTACTTAGCTTTCGAAAAAATTGAAAATCACATTTTAAGATAATGCGTAATGAGTGATTGTGTTTCAGATTGCAAACAACTTCTGGAAGAGAACGCACATTGTAAGAGTCATAAACTGTTGAATAATATGAAAGTAGCTGCAAGTTTCGCCTCATTCCCACAGGTTTTTCTACAGACAAATTAATTTTCTGAACTTCTTTTCCCTTTTAATCTTCCCTTCACTCCTAAACGAATAAAAAGGACAGTGCTTTTGATTTAAAATGATTGGCTAATAAGTGAAGATATAAGCGTGATCCAAAAAAACGAAAACATTATGAGTATTCCTATGAATGATGATCACGCAATCATGATTACTCCGCAAGGTAATAATTACAAAATCACCTCAATTATGTGAATTTGATTGAGAATTTTGTCTAAACTTGAAAACTTTCAAAATACGGTCTTCCTCATAGTTTTCAAACCTACGTCTTGTTTTTATCTAGTGACGTCTTTAAATTTGCATCAAGCTACTAGCACGACATCTATAAAAGATCGATTCTACAAATCTATCAAATTTGTTTTTTTTGCAAAAATTTTTAAGATTATACCCTGGCTTAACTTTGTTGGCTTAAATAAGAATTTTCTCTTGATATAATTGCTTAAAATTTGGTTGGGTTTCGGTAAACTTTTTGTTGAATAATGTTCATTATTGCTGATGTTCTAAGCAACTTTTGTTCACTATTTTCCATGACGGCAACCAGGGGAGGATCTAGAAATTTCTCGGCGACCTTTTGTTTTTTAGGTCGACCAAATTGTTTTTCTGAGCTCTCCTAAAGCACTAAAATTACGCCGTGTTTGGGCACTCTTTGTAAAATGTTGACAATAAAAATCGCGTTTTTTTGGCGCGCGCTCCGCCTCAGAGTTAGTATATACTTATTGGCGCCACAGACCCCTTCAAAAAGTTTTTAGGGTGAGTCAGCCAAAAATGTTTTTTTTCCAAAAAACTACCAACGGGGGAGCCTTTGGGTCGGCAGGAGGAAGAATCCCTAAGGAGAGGGGGGCGTCCGCCCCGCCCCCCCCCCCCTCCATAAATCCGCCCCTAACGGCGGCATTCCAATTTGAGAAAAGTGCGTTTAGATATGTATTAGTATCCATATGGTGTTACTAAAACTAATAAAACAAACTTGATAAAACAAACTAGAAAAAATTTCGAAATCATGGAGTTGAATTTTTCTTAAACATAGTCCCTGCAGAAGCATCTCTAGTTACTGAAGAAGTTTTGTTTTGAGTATTTAAGATTCTTTGTTCATATCTGTTTTAAATTATCTTCGTTAACTTGTAAGATGTCAATTGTTATATCATCAAAAAATTATGATTGCACTCCAAAAATTTATTAATTATGAATGAAATTTACCGCTTTCCCCAGTAATTAAAGTTATTAATTATTCACATCTTGAATATGCTCGGAGAGGGCATAAGTTACGGAGACCAGAGGGGTTAGGGCTTGGTATTAATTTTGCTAGTGACGTCTAAAAATCCGGTTTTGATTCTACTAATACTAGTTTCGCCGCAGGCCTAGTAAGTGTTCCTAGCGCTGTTTTGATTACGCATGTGCGCGCAATGCCATCAGTACCGGTAAAAATTTCAACAAACTTACCCAGTGGCCATATGCCTCGTGGAGTAAAGTCTTCGAGGATCCACACGAGGTGTTAACTTTCTCTGGTTTCCCTTTTTTGGTTCCGCTTGGTTCTTTCGATCAGTGTTGGAGCATATTTTTTCAGTAGTCGTTTCCAGAAGCTGTCTAGTCGGTCCTTAGTTAACTTTCAGGATTTTTTGCTTAATTTGTTGGTAGTTGTTTGGTCGTAGAATGAAATTGCGGGAGCGTAAACGATTGGCCTGCCAAGTAGAAAGTGGTTGGGTGTACGTTATAATGTGTCACTGATGTCGCAATTTACATGGGTCAGTAGTCATGAGTTGATGAGGCCTTCGCATTCTACTAAAATAGTTGGTAACAGATCCCTGGAGGGTCTGTCCGATCCTAGATTCAATAAAAAGACTCGTTTGATGATCAAAACGAGACGTTCTCACATAGCACTCTCACAAAATGAGGAGCAGATGGTGGGTTAAGACGCCAGTCGATTGACTTGAGGTGAAGTTTGGTTGCTATTTTGTCTTTGTTGATATTTAAGGGTTGTTTCATGATTTTTTTATGTGCGGCGACAAAAAATGCTGCGTTATCCAAAAGAGTCAGTTTAGGAGAAACCCGTTGTGCCATGAATATGCGAAATGCTGTGATAGTTTCCAGGTGGATTACAGGCGTTGCTGAACAAGTAAAGAGACAAATTTAGTTTTTTTTCGGTGATATGTTTTTTCAGCAACGAAGAATGAACCGATGTAGCCAAGCTCAACGTTCTTAAATGGATATGGATTAGTTTCCGGGTCATTCAAGCGCTGTGCAGTTAGATCAGCCATGAAAACGCTTAAACTTTTCTGTTGAAGGCGGCGGCACAAGAAACAGTGGGGGCGAAAGTGTCTCAAAGCTTTTCTGAGACCCAAAGTTATGAAACTTTGTTGCAAGTAATGTCGTAAAAATTCATTGCCAAGGTGCATGCATTCACAATGAGCATTTTTGATTATAAGTTGAATTGAAGGTTCCTTTGCATACAAAATAATAGGGTAATTAGTTGATTTTAGCTCCGAAGATTAGACGCGTATACTGATACTGCTTAACTCCTTGGTTAGTCGGCCACAAGAATCGTAGCTTATTTTGATTGTCTTCTTTTATGCCTATCTGCATATACATGCCTTCTATATCAGCAGAACTTTATTAGCAAACCGAACATGTTATTAAGTAGATCCGGTCCGGTCAAGAGGAATTGAGAGAAGTGCCCTTGAATTTCGATGCAGCATTTGTTATACGTCGAACTTTACCAGAATTCTGGGGATTTATAACCGGATGGTGCGGTAGGTACCATATTCGTAATGGTGGCAAATACAGGAAAGTTACTGGTATCACCTAACCTTTATCAATATCAGTTGATAAAGATTGTTCGTAGAGTTGCATTGACGGTTTGTACTTTTCTAGTCGTTGTTGTAGACATTCAAGCTGGGCTTTGGCAATAACGTAGTCGTTTGGCATCGTTTTGTTGTTCTTCCAAAACAAATTGATTCGGTAGCGGGTTCTGTCATGTTGAATGCTTTGTTTCATAAACTCTGATTGCTCAGTATGTTTGCTTGAAAAATGTTCCTTTTAGTTACAATAGAAGTTGTTTCTGGTTCTTCGATTTTTCAAAATTTTTCAACAATTTCTTTTAAGGAAGCATCCTCGTGTTGCTTTTTGTCAATGAAATTGGTTAGAAGTTAGTTGCACTGCTCATCTACAGACTTTTGATGGAACGGGCAGGTTATCGTCCATCCCAGCAAGTTGCGCTCCATGCGGACTGCCGGCAGAGCCCTTTAAATTTTTCCTCTCTGCGATATACCAGAAAGCGTCGACGCCAAGTGGAATGTGTACCGAAGTGTCGACTAGATTAGGAAACGCAATGTGTCATAACGGGAACATACGTTGTTCAGTTTTGCGACATCTATCAAATCGAATATGAGCGTTTCCACGGAGTAGGCTGATTGTAGGGTAAACATAGCGTGAAGTAGAGTTGAAAGGTCCACTGTGTAGTTGAACCAGATTTGATGAATTAGTGTCCTCACTGAAAAAACCACGTATCTATATCAATTGTTCGACTGGGCTTACACTGTAAGGTATCAGTTGTGCATTTCAGGACATAAGATCAGCTACTGCAATTGTTAAAAGTTGCATAGCAAGGAACTGTTTTTTGTTCTTGAATAAAATTTTGGACATAAACTGTAGGTGGTTTTTCAAATCCGATTTTGCGTTCACCTGATTTTCCAATTTGACATTGTTGGATTTCTGAGTATGCCGTTGCACAGTTTTGTCCTGGTCCCTGTGTAAAGTAGAATGGTGTTTCCTTCTCAGTTGTCTATGATACAACGTCTTGCAGAAGTACCGTCAGTTGACAACTGCTTATCCTTCACTAATTGAGTTCTTTGTTGCGTAGTTAGCTTTAAAAAAACTGTTCAGTGTCCTATGTAGTGTTCTTCATTGTCCAGCGGACATAACCATTTCAAGTTACCTGTTTCGTTTTTGAAGTTATGTTTTTTTTTCGGTATGCTGGCTGTTACGCATGGTTACGAAAGATTTTTGTTGATGTTTATGTTCCAATCTTTGTTTCCCGTAAAAGTGCAAAACAACCCCTCCTACATTCAACCAATAAGTACCTCTCCATTCAACAATTAACCCTACGGCCACCATTTTATTTGAACTTGAGGGTGCGGGTTTGCGAATGGCGATTGTGGTATAGAAAACAAAATTAACTGTTAATATGCCATCCATTGAAAAATAAAGATTAAATTTACAAAATCTAATGTGAAAAGTTAAAAGTTATGAAACGGTAAAAGTAGCAATTGCAGTAATGAGAAACTGGGATAAGTATTCAAACAAAAATGCAAATTTCATCATGAACTTCTCAAAAATCTATTATAATCGATTGTTAATGATTTCAATGAATTATATTGACATACAAAACATCAGGATTACAAATCATTTCTAATAGATATAAAGATACAATTATGATGCATAAGTGCTCGGTGCGGGTGAGCACAACCTAAGTTATTTGAATCTAATTTGAAAAAGTTCTCAATGAAGCTTTTTAAAATAATTTTATGAAAGAAATTATTGGATTGTTATTTTCTGAAGAATCTCACAGGAAAAGAATCCATTGCAAGAATCTTGCAAGAAACCATTTGCGAAAACTTTGCACCATCTTGCAAGATTACTGTTTTCTGTCGACTAATAATGAGTGCCCACACCGGAGTTTTATGGATAATAATCGATTATGTTGGAGAAATGTTGTTTAAATGTTCCATTATTATTGCAAATTTAGACCATACAATCGATTATATTGCATTATAATCGAATAATTCCTTAATAACACGTTTTATTCAAAAAAATACCTTCCAATGGATTATGATCCCTTTAAACATCATTCATATTGTTTATAATGGATTATAATCTCGGCATTTTTTGGCGAAATCATTTGAAAACTTGAAAACTTGTAAAATGAGGATGGGGGACGGGGGACTGAGGAGGGATTGCACTGTGGGAGGGTGGAGGTGTTCGTAACTGGTGAGAGTGGGTGTGGGTTGTAAACTGGGGAGGAGGTTGTTGAAAGAGGTGATGGAGCTTACATTGAGTCACCGCCCCTCCCCCGTTCAACCATTTTCATCCCCTACCTTCACCATTAAATATCTCCCCCCGTTCAAGTGAGGGGGAGGCGTAGTGGGGAGCGGGGCTTGTGGGCTACTGGCGTTTTTCTTCACTATGGCAATAGTAAAAAAAAGTTAAACTGTCAAATTGAAGAAATAGAGAAAAGTTAAATTTATTAAATCTTATTTGAAAAGCAAATGTTTCTAAAACGTAATACGTGGCAACTGCAACAGGAAATGAGATAACCTTAAAAAAATTGCAAAATTTAAAAATAACTTCTCAAAAACCTTTTATAATCGATTATAATAGATTATTTTGGTATAAAAATATCACGAATCACGATTATATTTTCAATCAATATAATTCAATTATAATCGATTATAATGGAATATATTGTTTGAAAACATATATATTAGGACTAATTTTAATGGATTATGATCGATTGTTTTTGTAATTTTATGGATACTGACTTTAAAATGACAATATAATTGATTATATCCAGGGGCGCTCGATGCGAGTGCCCTGAAACATCGGTTATTTTCTTGGAGCAGAACAGAATCGAAATGAAAGAATTTTTGTTTCAATTATAACCTTTCTCTGCCTTTATTCGCCATAAAAGTTTTAATCACATGAATATGATACATATCTGCACTATTACTATGATTTTTCAATCTAATGTCTTTTAATTCAGTCTATTTTTTAAAGTAGAGTATAAGAAAAGACAGCACAAAAAATACTCGAGATTTGTAATGTGAAGACTTCTAACAAAATATTTTTGAGAAGGGTACGTACTAAAGCTGGCAGTACAATTGTGACCCTGCGTATTTGATACCTTAACGTTTATATACATTGTTATAAAAACTGCTATAGTTGACATTTGTAAAACATTGTACTATGGAAGTCAATTTCAGCGTCAACTGATATTTCAATCTGACTATCAATAGTAAAAAGATAATAAGCTATGGAAAGTACATTACCTACCCGCACCGGAGTTCCATGACTAATAATCGAAATTTAATGGAAAAATGTAGTCTAAAATTTTGTCATTATAATCCATTATTGTGGCAAATTTAGACCACGTAATCGATTATATGTCATTATAATCGATTATTTTTCTAAAAACACAATCCAATAAAATCCTTTATAATGGATTAAAATCCATTTAAAATCCACTATAATGGATTATAATCCACTTAACATTACGAGGCCAAACTGTGCACTGGATAGACGCACAATTTTGCGTCTGTATGTTCTTAGAATCCATAGACAAACCTTTAAACATGTTCCAAAATGTCAGTGGATTCCGCGTGCAAATACCTGTAATGTAAATTTTGTCGCAACATTTGTTGTGCCGCGGATTCCGCAACAAGCGAGTATAGCTAGTTGTTCTGGATTCCGCAACTGAAAATGATTTCCACGGAATGTAGGTGGAATCCGCAAATGTAAGTAGAACCCGCCAAATTTGTAAGCGGAATCCGCAAATGTCAGCGGATTCCGCAAACTTTAAGTGGATTCAGAATTTTGTCTATTACTGAACTCGCATATGAACAATTGAAAGCTAGAGCTGGAATTCTTATCCGTAGCAATGCGGAATTTAAAGGCAAGGACTTATCCATTGTCAGTCGAATCCACGAACAAATCTTGAAACATTTGTTAGCTAAATTGATGGATGTCAGCTTTTAGTATTTTGGAAACACAACACCGAATAAGTTCAATTTTTGGAGTCATTGGGTTGAGAGTGTATGGAAATACAACACTCATCGTATCGCCAATTTAGGTCAATATTTGGTCTTGAGTCAACCTCACATATTGATTTTGAAAGCATAACGCCGAATTGATTCAATATTTGTAGTCATTTGGTTGAGATTGTATGGAAACAAGCATATCGCCAATTTAGGTCAGTATTTGGGATTGCATCAGTATTTGAAATCGAAGTTCAGATCAAAGTAGATCAGTACTTGGGATCGGTAGGTCAGTATTTGGGATCGAAGTTGAGATAGAAGTTGACAGGATTTGAAATCGAAGTTTGGTTGGTTAAAAGGAACTGAGACCAAACGTTTCAACTGGTAGTTGATCAATGTAATAATTGAGGTTGATTTTTTCGGTCGGCCAGTAATTAAAAGATACAATTTTAAACGCTATACTACACTTACACATATATGTATACGGAATCCGCAAACAAAATGCGGATTCCACTGATAATTTGCGGATTCCATTATCCGTTGCGGATTCCGCTTACAGTTGCGGAAACCGCAATAGCTCAATTTAACTATACATATGTCTTAGAATTTGTTGGTGAACTCCACAAACTGTTCTGGATTCCGCAACTACGCTTGCGGATTCCGCAAAGTCGCCTATTTTCGGAGCGATTTTGAGGGTACAGTGTTTTAGGTATTTGTTTGTGGAATCCAAAACAGCGAAGAAGATAAAAAAAATTAGCAAAGTTGCGGATTCCGCAACAAATCTAATTTTGGCCTGTTGCGGAATCCCCTTACAATGCACAGAATGCACAGTTTGGCCTCGTAATGAAAATCCATTATACTTAATAATAACGGATTATAATCTATACATTTTTTGCAAAATCATTTCTAAAACTTGCAACATTTCTGCGTTACTCACGGCCTACTCGCAATCTAAACCTACTCTAATTACCCCTCCCCCCACTTTGCCCCCCATCAGTCCGCATTTGCCCAAACCCCCTCCCCCAGTAAACTAAGATGAGGGGGTTATTGATTATAATGGATTATTTTGCCTCGAAAACAAGTTTCAATTTCTTTCAAAAATAATCGATTTTAATCGATTATAATCGATTATTTTCGGATTTTATTGATTAGAAAAATAGTTTTATTGTAATCCATTTTTAATCGGTTATAATCGATTATTATCGAAATTTATTGAGACAGACCACGAAAATTCATAATAATCGATTATTATCCATGGAACTCCGGTGCGGGTAAACCAAAATATGACCATTTCATTATAGGGACCCAGAGCATGTCACTGACCCCTGGTCTGATAAACACATTCATGAAATGCTACCAGCCCGACAGCGAAATTAGCCGATTCTCCCACACCCTGGACTTCGAGCCGATAGCGTGCAACCATCTTTTCACCGGAGAAGCGCAGAGCTCATCAGGTGTTAAAACCGAATATGTTTATAAACTAATTTCAAGTAAACTATTTTCAGCTAGCAACATATTTTGCCCAAAAATAAGACTAAACCCTCTGACTTTCCCCTTACTCGTTGAACTCTTCGTGGATGTCATTTCAGACGACTACTACTCTGCCTACTTCTCCGAGTATGAGCCCTACACTTATGACTACTACTCGCTCTACAGGAGCTCCTTCTCCTCCTACTTCAACATCTCCCAGAGTGAGGAGAACGACATACTCCACTGCATTGGGCAGAACGACAAGGCCGGTGAGAACAAGTTCTACTCCTAAACTCCAGCCATCCTTCACCCTTCATCCTGTAATCTTTAAACATAAGCCATATTCACTAATATTCAACAAAGAAAGTTAACCTAAGTTATTGGTCCATATAGAATGTTAAAAAGGGCTTTACTGAATCACGATTGATTTCAGCCCATGTAGTTTCTTTCGTGTTGCTCCGACGTTCCAAAGAAGCAAATTTTATACCTAGGGCTTGAGCATAAAATTGATAATTGATACCCGTATCGTGACGAATATCAGTGGTGAGTTGTCAGGAAACTTTATCTCTACATAATACTACAGAGATATCGCAGCGATTACCATCTAATGATTCAGTCTATGATCAGGGTCATTTTATCAATGATCAGGGCTAAACCATGGCTGAATTAGCGCTAAATGTTCAAGTCTGAATCAGACATAAATCATTCATGAATAGGTTTTCAATGCAAAAACCCTGTAAACCTATGGATTAGGGATAACTCATTCCTGAAAAATCCTGATTAGCCATAAAAACTTTCGAGTAAATTTCAGTTGAATGTCAAGGAACGTCGCAAACATATCACAACATAGAAGTAGCCACGAAGATAGCCAGGTGAAAACCATATTAAATATAGTACAAAAGTATGTACAAAACTTCTGGATGCTGGAAGTTTTTTAATCGAGCCCGCGAACTGGTTCGTGGCAGGGGTACATATTTCCTTTTTTTCTTACGACATCTTCTCTTGAGTAACATTATCTTCTGTTTGGATTTTGGAGTCTTTCAGGAGAAGCTCTGAGTTATTTTGCCCAAAATCTTGAAGTATCCAGGCATCATGTTTTCACTTGAATTTATCCACCACACATGATCTTGCTAAATTTTAAAAAAAAATGTGGGAAATACTGCGCTTTTTGTCCTTTTACGATTAGATTTTTTTTACCTCCTTGAAACTTTTGAGGCATGTGTAATCAGGGCCTTCAATAATCACCGTCAGGAATCGTTAGTTTTTTTTTCTCTTTTCCTTAGCGCAAGATTTTGTTTCACTTGTTTTTCATCGAACGGCAGATCCTTGAAAAAATCAATTATAACAATCGGTTACAATAAAAGCGAATGAAAATTTCAATTAATTAATTTAATTATTGTTTCTTTAAAAATTTCATTATAAATAATCGGCCAAAGAAATCAAAAACTTGATTTCAAAATGCTTGCTATCTTTATACCCACCCAAATCTCATAAATACACAAAATTTTGAAAGACAAAACATACCTAGGCAATTTTGTTACAACGTTTTGCCATGTGCTGCTCTATCCCGTTTATGCGAATGTCCTGTGCAAAATAACTCAAAAACAGCATAATATTATGATACTTTTAAATATTTACAACATCAGAAAAAAGACTAGGTAAAATTGTTTTCAATTTCTTACCTAATCAACGAATACTTCAATAGCTTGGCAAAAACTGAGCGAAAACTAGATCAAAACTAACCTCCGTGTTAGCAAGGTACTAGTACCTCCGAACTTGGGTACCTTACCGTACTAGTACGTGTACTACTACCAAAAGTACTAGTACCGGTAGCATACCACCGGTCTTCCCCCATCATATCGGAATTAATAAAAAACCAGATTTTGCACACCCTTAGAAAATTTTTGACTGAATTTTTGCGCTTCTCGGCACCGTCGGAATGTTTTTAAGATCTGTTTGATAAAATCTGTAAAATAGTGGAAATATAGCAAAAAATATCTTTGGATCTTTCATTTTAAGATTAACGATTGTAAAAATCTACTTTTGCTTTATTAAATCTTGTAATCATAAAACAGAAAAAAACAAAAACATTTTAAAAGCTTCAGCAAATTGAACAAATACAAAAGAGGTGTGCCTCACTGGAATATTGTAACTGAGATTCCGTTGAGAGCTCATAATGATGATGGTCTTCGACGACTCCCAGTAACTTTTTCAATATCGTTCAATAATCTTTAGCAAAAATCGGCTTTCGGAAACAAAAGTGATCCGATCTGAAGAAGAAAATACCCACTTTTTTATCAATACTTCTTCTTAATGTCCCTCTGAATTAAAAAAAAAGTAAAGCATAATAGAAAGGAAAGTCATCTAGTGGATCACTTCACCTAATGGGTCACTCCTTTTTCACCTAAACCTAATTTTCGCGAAAAAATTGAATGAAACGATGGGATAAAAAGTCAAGTGGTTCAAATCGTACTCTTGCTAAACATTAAATACTCAAAACTACTTTTTTCAAACTTTAAGGACCGTATGGAATCTATTTTGCTACCCGGGCTGACCAAAAATGCTTATCATACAATTTCAAACAATTCGACTGATGCAGAAAATGTAAGAAAACTCTAGGATAAGCATTTTTTCACATATGGAAATGGTAGGACAAGCATTTTTTTTTATAAACCAAAAATTTAAATTTTTTAAGATTTTTTAACTCACAATTTTTGGGATGTGCTCTTGACCAAATACAAGTGTCTAAAACCATGGTGTACTCAAAACTAGAGTCACCAAAGGGTTGATCGTCTGGGACTAACAATGAATTGGTAACGAAGTGAATTGTGTAAGAGTTCTCTTCACAAATCATACACTGAAAGCATCAAACTTTTAAATTACGGCAAAAATTTTCAAAGATAATTATTTTTAAAATTAGAATTTTCAATTTATCAGACATTGATCAAAGCATATATAAACAAGCCAACCAAAGAAATAGTAGTTTTTAGCCTGTTTCGAAAATTTTTTTTGTGTATCTAGGACTACGTTATGCAGACAAAAAGAATAAAACTTCCTGTTTTTTTTGCTACAAAATTCGATTTGCGATTAAAGAAAATTAGGCAATTTCAACATTTTGTTGTCGCCATCAAAAAAATGCTAGTCATACAACTTTCATATTTGGAAATTGTATGATAACCACTTTTTTCCAAAGAAAAATACAAATAGTTTTTTTTTATCACCAGACTGTTTTATTTGGTGCAAATAGCCGCAGAAAGTAGTTCAAATATTTTTCCTATGATTTTTCGAAATTGTTTTAGAGTTGTATGATTTGCGTTTTTCCATGAATTTGATGTATGGAATTGTATGATAAGCATTTTCAGTGTATGGAATTGTAAGATAAACATTTTCGGTTTATGGAGGTCAACACGATATAAGAAAAAAAAATTGTTTCGGAGGCTTTTTTTGGGCCACATGAGTTTTCGCACAGAGATTTTACAATGCTATCATTTTGAAAAGTCCCACGTCTGTAGATTTTATTTCTATCCGCGCGAATCGAAATAGGAAAAAAATGGCGTCATTTTGACCAATTTTTAACAATAAAATGGCTATGGTTGCACTAGCAAATCAATTCCTAACAAATTTATTTCTGGCAGGAAGAAATAGGCAGGACCGTTTTCTTCAACCGTAAACTGGAGCATTTAATTTCAAATTTTAATGCGCTGAGAATGGGAGGGTTCTCATGCTGTAGGGACCGAATGCTGGACAAATTTCAACCAATAAAAATCGTGAACCGTTCCTACAGGCTCAAATTTCAACCACGAAATCGCAGTCAATATTAACAAAAAATGATAATATAAAAAATATACTAGATGCAGATATAATACGTGCAGGTATGATAAATTTAGTTTTTTTGTTTTTCCATTTTTTGTTAATCGGTATCCTAGAAATATTAAATTGCTCCAATCCGCCTTCGATCCGGCATTAATTTCGTTCATCTGTTTATTATAAATTCGGTCAATATTAACAGTAATGGCCCGGTTTTATTTGCTTTCTTTGAGATTTATGCGATTTCCCTGAGATTTATGAATACTCAATTCTGATTGGCTGAAATTAGGCCAAAATAAATTTCAAGCATTCGGTCCCTCCAACAAGCATCGATTGGTAGCAATTTTGATAGCATCGATTGATATCAATATTGATAGCATCGATTGATAGCAATATTGATAGCATCGATTTATAGCAATTTTGATAGCATCGATTGATATCAATATTGATAGCATCGATTGATAGCAATATTGATAGCATCGATTTATAGCAATATTGATAGCATCTATTGATAGCAATATTGATAGCATCGATTGATAGCAATATTGATAGCATCGATTGATAGCAAGATTGATAGCATCTTTTGATAGCAATATTGATAGCATCGGTTGATAGCAATATTGATAGCATCGATTTATAGCAATATTGATAGCATCAATTGGTAGCAATTTTGCTAGCATCTTTTGATAGCAATATTGATAGCATCGGTTGATAGCAATATTGATAGCATCGATTTATAGCAATATTGATAGCATCAATTGGTAGCAATTTTGCTAGCATCGATTGATATCAATATTGATAGCATCGATTGATAGCAATAGTGATAGCATCGATTTATAGCCATTTTGATAGCATCGATTGATAGCAAAATTGATAGCATCGATTGATAGCAATATTGATAACATCGATTGATAGCAAGATTGATAGCATCGATTGATAGCATTATTGATAGCATCTTTTGATAGCAATATTGATAGCATTGGTTTATAGTAATATTGATAGCATCGATTAATAGCAATATTGATAGCATCGATTGGTAGCAATTTTGATAGCATCGATTGATATCAACTATATCAATCGATGCTATCAAAATTGCTACCAATCCATGCTATCAATATTGCTATAAATCGATGCTATCAATTTTGCTATCAATTGATGCTATCAAAATTGCTATCAATCGATGCTATCAATATTGCTACCAATAGATGCTATCAAAATTGCTATAAATCGATGCTATCACTATTGCTATCAATCGATGCTATCAATATTGATATCAATCGATGCTATCAAAATTGCTACCAATCGATACCATCAAAAATTAAAGATTGATATCACAGACACTCAATTGTTGATTAGTTGAACGTCATCAAATTTAGTAATTGAAGACTTCTGCGACCTTTGTAAAGAATCCTAAATCCTTTTATAAGTGTAAGCCAAACGAGCTTAAAATTCAGAAAATATTGTTCATCGACAAAAATGTTAAGTGCTTCTGTTTGGAGACGGAGCACTCTGCAGAATGATCCAAGAACAGAACGCATTGAAGCCAAATCTAAAGCATTATTAAGAGCATCGGTTGATAGCAAAATTGATAGCATCGATTTATAGCAATATTGATAGCATCGATTGGGAGAAATTTTGATAGCATCGATTGATATCAATATTGATAGCATCGATTGATTGCAATATTGATAGCAACGATTTATAGCAATATTGATAGCATCTATTGGTAGCAATATTGATAGCATCGATTGATAGCAATATTGATAGCATCGATTGATAGCAATATTGATAGCATCGATTGATAGCAAGATTTATAGCATCTTTTGATAGCAATATTGATGGCATCGGTTGATAGCAATAATGAAAGCATCGATTTATAGCAATATTGATAGCATCGATTGGTAGCAATTTTGATAGCATCGATTGATATCAATATTGATAGCATCGATTGATAGCAATAGTGATAGCATCAATTTATAGCAATTTTGATAGCATCTATTGGTAGCAATTTTGATAGCATCGATTGATAGCAATATTGATAGCATTGGTTTATAGTAATATTGATAGCATCGATTTATAGCAATATTGATAGCATCTATTGGTAGCAATATTGATAGCATCGATTGATAGCAATATTGATAGCATCGATTGATAGCAATATTGATAGCATCGGTTGATAGCAAGATTGATAGCATCGATTGATAGCATTATTGATAGCATCTTTTGATAGCAATATTGATAGCATCGGTTTATAGTAATATTGATAGCATCGATTTATAGCAATATTGATAGCATCGATTGGTAGCAATTTTGATAGCATCGATTGATAGCACTATTGATAGCATCGATTTATAGCAATATTGATAGCATCTATTGGTAGCAATATTGATAGCATCGGTTGATAGCAATATTGATAGCATCGATTGATAGCAATATTGATAGCATCGGTTGATAGCAAGATTGATAGCATCGATTGATAGCAATTTTCATAGCATCGATTGATAGCAATATTGATAGCATTGGTTTATAGTAATATTGATAGCATCGATTTATAGCAATATTGATAGCATCTATTGGTAGCAATATTGATAGCATCGATTGATAGCAATATTGATAGCATCGATTGATAGCAATATTGATAGCATCGGTTGATAGCAAGATTGATAGCATCGATTGATAGCAAGATTGATAGCATCGATTGATAGCAATTTTCATAGCATCGATTGATAGCAATATTGATAGCATTGGTTTATAGTAATATTGATAGCATCGATTTATAGCAATATTGATAGCATCGATTGGTAGCAATTTTGATAGCATCGATTGATAGCACTATTGATAGCATCGATTTATAGCAATATTGATAGCATCTATTGGTAGCAATATTGATAGCATCGGTTGATAGCAATATTGATAGCATCGATTGATAGCAATATTGATAGCATCGGTTGATAGCAATTTTGATAGCATCGATTGATAGCACTATTGATAGCATCGATTTATAGCAATATTGATAGCATCTATTGGTAGCAATATTGATAGCATCGGTTGATAGCAATATTGATAGCATCGATTGATAGCAATATTGATAGCATCGGTTGATAGCAAGATTGATAGCATCGATTGATAGCAATTTTCATAGCATCGATTGATAGCAATATTGATAGCATTGGTTTATAGTAATATTGATAGCATCGATTTATAGCAATATTGATAGCATCTATTGGTAGCAATATTGATAGCATCGATTGATAGCAATATTGATAGCATCGATTGATAGCAATATTGATAGCATCGGTTGATAGCAAGATTGATAGCATCGATTGATAGCAATATTGATATCATCAATACCGGTAGCCCGATTAAATCAATACGAACATCGAGATGATACCACATTAACGACTTAATTTCCAAAGATGTATTTCAAAAAAGCTCACTTGTCGTCAATAAAAACTGGTCTGAATACAGTTTTTTAGAAGAACTTCTTAATCCATAGTTTGCTTTTAAAATGTTTTTGGAGCTCAGTTAGAGTCCAAGTCTGCTTCGCGAGAGAAGTCTCCAAAAGGCAAAGAAAAAGTGTTTTTGAAACAAATTTCTTTTTTTCTTATATACTTTTAAAATTATTAGCGCTATCGGAAGTTTTGTTCTAGTTGTGTAGCAACCTTCTACTACGTCTAGCATTTCAGTTCGGCTCAGCATGTCTTCGTCTGTGTGGACGGAGTCCTACCTGACTGCTTCTGCGGAAGACTACAGCGACGTGATCGAACTGTATCGCACAGCCGATTTGGACTCCATAGCCTCACATGGCCTACAATTGGACACTTTCCTGGTGGAGTGTCACTACAAGTTACTACCTTGTGATCACACGTAAGCACTGGTTGTGTAGCTTGTCAAGCAAAAAATGACTAGACTACCTTTTTTTCTATACTTTTTCAATTCATATTTTCAACAGTTTCAATTATTATATTTTTAAAATCAAGCCTTAAAATTTTTGAACTAAGCTTTGAAATCTTTCTGTAATTGATCGGCAGAGATTTTTGGTTTCTCGAGAAGAAAAAATCAGTGTCTTACTCCAACTATTAACTTTGGTTGCTAGCTGGTAAAAAGGGAACAAGAAAAAGGGCAAAAAGAAGGTTCCCGAAATTGCATTAGTTCAGAAGAGTTACCTAGCTGCGTTAACTCTTCGTCAGCGTAGATAGATTCGCATCTACGTTTCAGCAACTTTGTGAGGCAGCAGACAGACTCATATGGCAACTGCTTCACCTTCACAGCCCCCAGAGACAGGTTCCTCCCACCAGGCACATTCCCCTCCTACAATAAAGGTACACTTTTGGCTCATTTGTTCACACCACTGTTTTTGTCAAACTGCAAAAATATCAAAATTACATCATTCAGATAGCGAGGGTATTGCAAACATTTTGATGATAAATGAGTAAACAATTAGCAAGAGTTTCGTTGATCAGGTAAATTGTTTGGAACCGGCGCGAACCGAAAAAAGTGTCGCCGCGACCAAAAAAACGTCATTGCCAATTCAAGACCAGCGCAACTGAAATCAAAACCGTTGCGACACAAGAAAATGGCGCAAATCTCGCAACTGAAAATACCAATTCAGGATCTGCACGAAAGAGAACAAACCGCCGCGACTAGCGCCACTGAACAAAAAACTCAGTCTTTTCTTGAGTCGCTATCATTTTTTCTTCAGTCGAACCGTCGTCAGTCTTTTCTTAAGTAGTTTTTTAAAACGCCACCCCATCGTTTTAAGAGAAGACTGTCGGCGATACTTAAGAAACAACATTAGCTGCGCGACTCAAAAAAAGACTGACGGCGCAGAAAAGAACTTAAGCCAGTAAATCATCGTTCTTACCTTAACATATATGCAAGTTTATCACTCGAATCGTATCTTGTGGCACAGAAAAATTAGCTTTTTGACTGGCGGCGCGACTCAAGTAAGGAGAGACGGTGCGAGTTATGAAACGATTTTTGCGCGATTTAATAAAAGACTGACAGCGTGACTTATAAAAAACTTTGAGGCGTGACTTAAATCCGCGGCGCAACTACGAAATTCCTTCTAAAAACGGTATGCGGCGCGGCTTACAATATTTTTTCGTAAGTCGTGGATATCGATCTAGGTACCTCCCATGCGCTGCATTCATTGACGATCAAACCTGATGTATAACCCAACTTTCGACAAAGCACCAGTAATTGCTTTTTACTCTGGTTTTCTTTGAAAAAATAGATGTCAAATTTAAGTAAACGTTCTTGACATCTGCATGTATTATGGAAAATGTGGTACTTTTTAACGGTTAATAAGCCACTTTTTGTTCACATGTGGTTTCTTTGAAACTTCATCTTTTGATGCCGTGTTTTTCTGTTAATCTGTTTTGTGCACAACTGCAGGTTTGGCACTGACTGTGCGCATAGCGAATGAGGAGAACGCGGAGTTGCTGACGTCATCGAGTGGGATCAAGATAGCAGTGCATGACCACTCAGTGTCTCACGGGGTCATAGAGGACGAGGGGGTGTCCGCCTCACTCGGCACAGAGTCCATGATACAATTCAGCAAGGTCACTCATAGACCACCATTATAAAGGGCCATAGGCTTTAGGCTTTTTAACGGTAGAAAACAGCCATGCATGAAGCCACAACACTAATAGGTTACATGAGTTTGTGGGAAATCTAAAAATTGGTTTAAAAGTTACTACTTTCTTGAACTATTTCAAAATATATACACATATGTTTCACTGCTTGTTGTTCTAGAAGGTTCTAAAGAGGGGCGTGGAGGAGAACATGGAGTGTATCAAAGAGTGGCCATCAGAAGTGGGCGTGTTCAAGACAATCAGCTACGACAGAAAGGTAAGCGAAGCACTTATTCATTTCTCGGCAAGGGTTTCAAAATTTTTCTCTGCTTGATAAACCGGCAGAAAAAACACAGCAAAGTGCATTTGAGGATCGACACTAAGTGTCTTAGGGAGCTCGTTTACTTGCGTAAAAGAGAATGCTATTTGCAGCTGTGTCGTTCGTTCTGCCTTGAGCACCAGTTGGTGGGTGCGTGCAACTGTACCCTTTCTCTCCTCTACCACCACTACCACCCCAGAGTCTCATTCTGCCAACTACTACTCAACAAAGACACTCAATGTCAGTATACATATATATTTAATATACTCAACTACCCTCTCCTTCCTCTACCACAAATACCACGCCACAGTCTCCTACTGCCAACTGCTACTCAACAAACACACCCAATAATAGTATACATATATATTTAATATATACAACTACCCTCTCCTTCCTCTACCGCCACTACCACCCCGCAGTCTCATTCTGCCAACTACTACTCAACAAAGACACTCAATGTCAGTATACATATATATTTAATATACTCAACTACCCTCTCCTTCCTCTACCACAAATACCACGCCACAGTCTCCTACTGCCAACTGCTACTCAACAAACACACCCAATAATAGTATACATATATATTTAATATATACAACTACCCTCTCCTTCCTCTACCGCCACTACCACCCCGCAGTCTCATTCTGCCAACTGCTACTCAACAAACACACCCAATAATAGTATACATATATATTTAATATATACAACTACCCTCTCCTTCCTCTACCGCCACTACCACCCCGCAGTCTCATTCTGCCAACTACTACTCAACAAAGACACTCAATGTCAGTATACATATATATTTAATATACTCAACTACCCTCTCCTTCCTCTACCACAAATACCACGCCACAGTCTCCTACTGCCAACTGCTACTCAACAAACACACCCAATAATAGTATACATATATATTTAATATATACAACTACCCTCTCCTTCCTCTACCGCCACTACCACCCCGCAGTCTCATTCTGCCAACTACTACTCAACAAAGACACTCAATGTCAGTATACATATATATTTAATATACTCAACTACCCTCTCCTTCCTCTACCACAAATACCACGCCACAGTCTCCTACTGCCAACTGCTACTCAACAAACACACCCAATAATAGTATACATATATATTTAATATATACAACTACCCTCTCCTTCCTCTACCGCCACTACCACCCCGCAGTCTCATTCTGCCAACTACTACTCAACAAAGACACTCAATGTCAGTATACATATATATTTAATATACTCAACTACCCTCTCCTTCCTCTACCACAAATACCACGCCACAGTCTCCTACTGCCAACTGCTACTCAACAAACACACCCAATAATAGTATACATATATATTTAATATATACAACTACCCTCTCCTTCCTCTACCGCCACTACCACCCCACAGTCTCATTCTGCCAACTACTACTCAACAAAGACACTCAATGTCAGTATACATATATATTTAATATACTCAACTACCCTCTCCTTCCTCTACCACAAATACCACGCCACAGTCTCCTACTGCCAACTGCTACTCAACAAACACACCCAATAATAGTATACATATATATTTAATATATACAACTACCCTCTCCTTCCTCTACCGCCACTACCACCCCGCAGTCTCATTCTGCCAACTACTACTCAACAAAGACACTCAATGTCAGTATACATATATATTTAATATACTCAACTACCCTCTCCTTCCTCTACCACAAATACCACGCCACAGTCTCCTACTGCCAACTGCTACTCAACAAACACACCCAATAATAGTATACATATATATTTAATATATACAACTACCCTCTCCTTCCTCTACCGCCACTACCACCCCACAGTCTCATTCTGCCAACTACTACTCAACAAAGACACTCAATGTCAGTATACATATATATTTAATATACTCAACTACCCTCTCCTTCCTCTACCACAAATACCACGCCACAGTCTCCTACTGCCAACTGCTACTCAACAAACACACCCAATAATAGTATACATATATATTTAATATATACAACTACCCTCTCCTTCCTCTACCGCCACTACCACCCCGCAGTCTCATTCTGCCAACTACTACTCAACAAAGACACTCAATGTCAGTATACATATATATTTAATATACTCAACTACCCTCTCCTTCCTCTACCACAAATACCACGCCACAGTCTCCTACTGCCAACTGCTACTCAACAAACACACCCAATAATAGTATACATATATATTTAATATATACAACTACCCTCTCCTTCCTCTACCGCCACTACCACCCCGCAGTCTCATTCTGCCAACTACTACTCAACAAAGACACTCAATGTCAGTATACATTAATATTTAATATACTCAACTACCCTCTCCTTCCTCTACCACAAATACCACGCCACAGTCTCCTACTGCCAACTGCTACTCAACAAACACACCCAATAATAGTATACATATATATTTAATATATACAACTACCCTCTCCTTCCTCTACCGCCACTACCACCCCGCAGTCTCATTCTGCCAACTACTACTCAACAAAGACACTCAATGTCAGTATACATTAATATTTAATATACTCAACTACCCTCTCCTTCCTCTACCACAAATACCACGCCACAGTCTCCTACTGCCAACTGCTACTCAACAAACACACCCCAATAATAGTATACATATATATTTAATATATACAACTACCCTCTCCTTCCTCTACCGCCACTACCACCCCCGCAGTCTCATTCTGCCAACTACTACTCAACAAAGACACTCAATGTCAGTATACATTAATATTTAATATACTCAACTACCCTCTCCTTCCTCTACCACAAATACCACGCCACAGTCTCCTACTGCCAACTGCTACTCAACAAACACACCCAATAATAGTATACATATATATTTAATATATACAACTACCCTCTCCTTCCTCTACCGCCACTACCACCCCGCAGTCTCATTCTGCCAACTACTACTCAACAAAGACACTCAATGTCAGTATACATTAATATTTAATATACTCAACTACCCTCTCCTTCCTCTACCACAAATACCACGCCACAGTCTCCTACTGCCAACTGCTACCTCAACAAACACACCCAATAATAGTATACATATATATTTAATATATACAACTACCCTCTCCTTCCTCTACCGCCACTACCACCCCGCAGTCTCATTCTGCCAACTACTACTCAACAAAGACACTCAATGTCAGTATACATTAATATTTAATATACTCAACTACCCTCTCCTTCCTCTACCACAAATACCACGCCACAGTCTCCTACTGCCAACTGCTACTCAACAAACACACCCAATAAAAGTATACATATATATTTAAAATATACAACTACCCTCTCCTTCCTCTACCGCCACTACCACCCCGCAGTCTCATTCTGCCAACTACTACTCAACAAAGACACTCAATGTCAGTATACATTTATATTTAATATACTCAACTACCCTCTCCTTCCTCTACCACAAATACCATGCCACAGTCTCCTACTGCCAACTGCTACTCAACAAACACACCCAATAATAGTATACATATATATTTAATATATACAACTACCCTCTCCTTCCTCTACCGCCACTACCACCCAGCAGTCTCATTCTGCCAACTACTACTCAACAAAGACACTCAATGTCAGTATACATTAATATTTAATATACTCAACTACCCTCTCCTTCCTCTACCACAAATACCACGCCACAGTCTCCTACTGCCAACTGCTACTCAACAAACACACCCAATAAAAGTATACAATATATATTTAATATATACAACTACCCTCTCCTTCCTCTACCGCCACTACCACCCAGCAGTCTCATTCTGCCAACTACTACTCAACAAAGACACTCAATGTCAGTATACATTTATATTTAATATACTCAACTACCCTCTCCTTCCTCTACCACAAATACCATGCCACAGTCTCCTACTGCCAACTGCTACTCAACAAACACACCCAATAATAGTATACATATATATTTAATATATACAACTACCCTCTCCTTCCTCTACCGCCACTACCATCCCACAGTCTCATTCTGCCAACTACTACTCAACAAAGACGACACTCAATGTAAGTATACATATATATTTAATATACTCAACTACCCTCTCCTTCCTCTACCACAAATACCACGCCACAGTCTCCTAGTGCCAACTGCTACTCAACAAACACACCCAATAATAGTATACATATATATTTAATATATACAACTACCCTCTCCTTCCTCTACCACAAATACCATGCCACAGTCTCCTACTGCCAACTGCTACTCATTAAACACACCCAATATTAGTATACATATATATTTAGTATATACAACTACCCTCTCCTTTCTCTACCGCCACTACCACCACGCAGTCTCATTCTTGCCAACTACTACTCAACAAAGACACTCAATGTCAGTATACATTAATATTTAATATACTCAACTACCCTCTCCTTCCTCTACCACAAATACCACGCCACAGTCTCCTACTGCCAACTGCTACTCAACAAACACACCCAATAATAGTATACATATATATTTTAATATATACAACTACACTCTCCTTCCTATACCGCCACTACCACCACGCAGTCTCATTCTGCCAACTACTACTCAACAAAGACACTCAATGTCAATATACATTAATATTTAATATACTCAACTACCCTCTCCTTCCTCTACCACAAATACCACGCCACAGTCTCCTACTGCCAACTGCTACTCAAAAAAACACACCCAATAATAGTATACATATATATTTAATATATACAACTACCCTCTCCTTCCTCTACCGCCACTACCACCCCGCAGTCTCATTCTGCCAACTACTACTCAACAAAGACACTCAATGTCAGTATACATTTATATTTAATATACTCAACTACCCTCTCCTTCCTCTACCACAAATACCACGCCACATTCTCCTACTGCCAACTGCTACTCAACAAACACACCCAATAATAGTATACATATATATTTAATATATACAACTACCCTCTCCTTCCTCTACCGCCACTACCACCCCGCAGTCTCATTCTGCCAACTACTACTCAACAAAGACACTCAATGTCAGTATACATTAATATTTAATATACTCAACTACCCTCTCCTTCCTCTACCACAAATACCACGCCACAGTCTCCTACTGCCAACTGCTACTCAACAAACACACCCAATAATAGTATACATATATATTTTAATATATACAACTACACTCTCCTTCCTATACCGCCACTACCACCCCGCAGTCTCATTCTGCCAACTACTGCTCAACAAAGACACTCAATGTCAGTATACATATATATTTAATAAACTCAACTACCCTCTCCTTCCTCTACCACAAATACCACGCCACAGTCTCCTACTGCCAACTGCTACTCAACAAACACACCCAATAATAGTATACATATATATTTAATATATACAACTACCCTCTCCTTCCTCTAGCGCCACTACCAGCCCGCAGTCTCATTCTGCCAACTACTACTCAACAAAGACACTCAATGTCAATATACATTAATATTTAATATACTCAACTACTCTCTCCTTCCTCTACCACAAATACCACGCCACAGTCTCCTACTGCCAACTGCTACTCAACAAACACACCCAATAATAGTATACATATATATTTAATATATACAACTACCCTCTCCTTCCTCTACCGCCACTACCACCCCGCAGTCTCATTCTGCCAACTACTACTCAACAAAGACACTCAATGTCAGTATACATTTATATTTAATATACTCAACTACCCTCTCCTTCCTCTACCACAAATACCACGCCACATTCTCCTACTGCCAACTGCTACTCAACAAACACACCCAATAATACTATACATATATATTTAATATATACAACTACCCTCTCCTTCCTCTACCGCCACTACCACCCCGCAGTCTCATTCTGCCAACTACTACTCAACAAAGACACTCAATGTCAGTATACATTAATATTTAATATACTCAACTACCCTCTCCTTCCTCTACCACAAATACCACGCCACAGTCTCCTACTGCCAACTGCTACTCAACAAACACACCTAATAATAGTATACATATATATTTTAATATATACAACTACACTCTGCTTCCTATACCGCCACTACCACCCCGCAGTCTCATTCTGCCAACTACTGCTCAACAAAGACACTCAATGTCAGTATACATATATATTTAATATACTCAACTACCCTCTCCTTCCTCTACCACAAATACCACGCCACATTCTCCTACTGCCAACTGCTACTCAACAAACACACCCAATAATAGTATACATATATATTTAATATATACAACTACCCTCTCCTTCCTCTACCGCCACTACCACCCCGCAGTCTCATTCTGCCAACTGCTACTCAACAAAGACACTCAATGTCAGTATACATTAATATTTAATATACTCAACTACCCTCTCCTTCCTCTACCACAAATACCACGCCACAGTCTCCTACTGCCAACTGCTACTCAACAAACACACCCAATAATAGTATACATATGTATTTTAATATATACAACTACAGGTCTCCTTCCTATACCGCCACTACCACCCCGCAGTCTCATTCTGCCAACTACTGCTCAACAAAGACACTCAATGTCAGTATACATATATATTTAATATACTCAACTACCCTCTCCTTCCTCTACCACAAATACCACGCCACAGTCTCCTACTGCCAACTGCTACTCAACAAACACACCCAATAATAGTATACATATATATTTAATATATACAACTACCCTCTCCTTCCTCTAGCGCCACTACCAGCCCGCAGTCTCATTCTGCCAACTACTACTCAACAAAGACACTCAATGTCAATATACATTAATATTTAATATACTCAACTACTCTCTCCTTCCTCTACCACAAATACCACGCCACAGTCTCCTACTGCCAACTGCTACTCAACAAACACACCCAATAATAGTATACATATATATTTAATATATACAACTACCCTCTCCTTCCTCTACCGCCACTACCACCCCGCAGTCTCATTCTGCCAACTACTACTCAACAAAGACACTCAATGTCAGTATACATTTATATTTAATATACTCAACTACCCTCTCCTTCCTCTACCACAAATACCACGCCACATTCTCCTACTGCCAACTGCTACTCAACAAACACACCCAATAATAGTATACATATATATTTAATATATACAACTACCCTCTCCTTCCTCTACCGCCACTACCACCCCGCAGTCTCATTCTGCCAACTACTACTCAACAAAGACACTCAATGTCAGTATACATTAATATTTAATATACTCAACTACCCTCTCCTTCCTCTACAACCTCCACTCTCTCCTTCCTCTACCAAATACCACGCCACAGTCTCCTACTGCCAACTGCTACTCAACAAACACACCCAATAATAGTATACATATATATTTTAATATATACAACTACACTCTCCTTCCTATACCGCCACTACCACCCCGCAGTCTCATTCTGCCAACTACTGCTCAACAAAGACACTCAATGTCAGTATACATATATATTTAATATACTCAACTACCCTCTCCTTCCTCTACCACAAATACCACGCCACAGTCTCCTACTGCCAACTGCTACTCAACAAACACACCCAATAATAGTATACATATATATTTAATATATACAACTACCCTCTCCTTCCTCTAGCGCCACTACCAGCCCGCAGTCTCATTCTGCCAACTACTACTCAACAAACACACTCAATGTCAGTATACATATATATGTTTAATATACTCAACTACCCTCTCCTTTCTCTACCACAAATACCACGCCACAGTCTCCTACTGCCAACTGCTACTCAACAAACACACCCAATAATAGTATACATATATAATTAATATATACAACTACCCTATCCTTCTTCTACCGCCACTACCACCCCGCAGTCTCATTCTGCCAACTACTACTCAACAAAGACACTCAATGTCAGTATACCATATATATTTAATATACTCAACTACCCTCTCCTTCCTCTACCACAAATACCACGCCACAGTCTCCTACTGCCAACTGCTACTCAACAAACACACCCAATCATAGTATACATATATATTTAATATATACAACTACCCTCTCCTTCCTCTACCGCCACTACCACCCCGCAGTCTCATTCTGCCAACTACTACTCAACAAAGACACTCAATGTCAGTATTCATATATATTTAATATACTCAACTACCCTCTCCTGCCTTTACCACAAATACCACGCCACAGTCTCCTATTGCCAACTGCTACTCAACAAACACACCCAATAATAGTATACATATATATTTAATACATACAACTACCCTCTCCTTCCTCTACCGCCACTACCACACCACAGTCTCATTCTGCCAACTACTACTCAACAAAGACACTCCATGTAAGTACACATATGTATTTAATATACTCAACTACCCTCTCCTTCCTCTACCACAAATACCACGCCACAGTCTCCTACTGCCAACTGCTACTCAACAAACACACCCAATAATAGTATACATATATATTTAATATATACAAGTACCCTCTCCTTCCTCTACCGCCACTACCACCCCCCAGTCTCATTCTGCCAACTACTACTCAACAAAGACACTCAATGTCAATTTACATATATATTTAATATACTCAACTACCCTCTCCTTCCTCTATCACAAATACCACGCCACAGTCTCCTACTGCCAACTGCTACTCAACAAACACACCAGTAATAGTATACATACATATTTAATATATACAACTACCCTCTCCTTCCTCTACCGCCACTACCACCCCGCAGTCTCATTCTGCCAACTACTACTCAACAAAGACACTCAATGTCAGTATACATATATATTTAATATACTCAACTACCCTCCCCTGCCTCTACGACAAATACCACGCCACAGTCTCCTACTGCCAACTGCTACTCAACAAACACACCCAATAATAGTATACATATATATTTAATACATACAACTACCGTCTCCTTCCTCTACCGCCACTACCACCCCACAGTCTCATTCTGCCAACTACTACTCAACAAAGACACTCAATGTAAGTATACATATGTATTTAATATACTCAATTACCCTCTCCTTCCTCTACCACAAATACCACGCCACAGTCTCCTACTGCCAACTGCTACTCAACAAACAAACCCAATAATAGTATACATATATATTTAATACATACAACTACCCTCTCCTTCCTCTACCGCCACTACCACCCCACAGTCTCATTCTGCCAACTACTACTCAACAAAGACACTCAATGTAAGTAAACATATGTATTTAATATACTCAACTACCCTCTCCTTCCTCTACCACAATTACCACGCCACAGTCTCCTACTGCCAACTGCTACTGAAAAAACACACCCCATAATAGTATACATATATATTTAATATATACAACTACCCTCTCCTTCCTCTACCGCCACTACCACCCCACAGTCTCAATCTGCCAACTA
>NC_087068.1:980983-1005376 GCF_963678635.1 Symsagittifera roscoffensis | reverse complement strand
CCACTACCACCCCACAGTCTCCTTCTGCCAACTGCTACTCAGCAAAGACGCCCAATGTTAGTTTACATATATATTTATAAATACAAGTACTCTCTCCCTCCTCTACCACCACTACCACCCCACAGTCTCCTTCTGCCAACTGCTACTCAACAAAGACACCCAATGTTAGTTTACATATATATTTATAAATACAAGTACTCTCTCCCTCCTCTACCACCACTACCACCCCACAGTCTCCTTCAGCCAAATGCTACTCAACAAAGACACCCAATGTTAGTTTACATATATATTTATAAATACAAGTACTCTTTCCCTCCTCTACCACCACTACCACCCCACTGTCTCATTCTGCCAAATGCTACTCAACAAAGACACCCAATGTTAGTTTACATATATATTTATAAATACATGTACTCTCTCCCTCCTCTACCACCACTACCACCCCACAGTCTCCTTCTGCCAACTGCTACTCAGCAAAGACGCCCAATGTTAGTTTACATATATATTTATAAATACAAGTACTCTTTCCCTCCTCTACCACCACTACCACCCAACTGTCTCATTCTGCCAAATGCTACTCAACAAAGACACCCAATGTTAGTTTACATATATATTTATAAATACATGTACTCTCTCCCTCCTCTACCACCACTACCACCCCACAGTCTCCTTCTGCCAACTGCTACTCAGCAAAGACGCCCAATGTTAGTTTACATATATATTTATAAATACAAGTACTCTCTCCCTCCTCTACCACCACTACCACCCCACAGTCTCCTTCTGCCAAATGCTACTCAACAAAGACACCCAATGTTAGTTTACATATATATTTATAAATACATGTACTCTCTCCCTCCTCTACCACCACTACCACCCCACAGTCTCCTTCTGCCAACTGCTACTCAGCAAAGACGCCCAATGTTAGTTTACATATATATTTATAAATACATGTACTCTCTCCCTCCTCTACCACCACTACCACCCCACAGTCTCCTTCTGCCAACTGCTACTCAGCAAAGACGCCCAATGTTAGTTTACATATATATTTATAAATACAAGTACTCTCTCCCTCCTCTACCACCACTACCACCCCACAGTCTCCTTCTGCCAAATGCTACTCAACAAAGACACCCAATGTTAGTTTACATATATATTTATAAATACATGTACTCTCTCCCTCCTCTACCACCACTACCACCCCACAGTCTCCTTCTGCCAACTGCTACTCAGCAAAGACGCCCAATGTTAGTTTACATATATATTTATAAATACATGTACTCTCTCCCTCCTCTACCACCACTACCACCCCACAGTCTCCTTCTGCCAACTGCTACTCAGCAAAGACGCCCAATGTTAGTTTACATATATATTTATAAATACATGTACCCTCTCCTTCCTCTACCACCACTATCACCCCACAGTCTCCTACTGCCAACTGCTACTCAGCAAAGACGCCCAATGTTAGTTTACATATATATTTATAAATACAAGTACTCTCTCCCTCCTCTACCACCACTACCACCCCACAGTCTCCTTCTGCCAAATGCTACTCAACAAAGACACCCAATGTTAGTTTACATATATATTTATAAATACATGTACTCTCTCCCTCCTCTACCACCACTACCACCCCACAGTCTCCTTATGCCAACTGCTACTCAGCAAAGACGCCCAATGTTAGTTTACATATATATTTATAAATACAAGTACTCTCTCCCTCCTCTACCACCACTACCACCCCACAGTCTCCTTCTGCCAAATGCTACTCAACAAAGACACCCAATGTTAGTTTACATATATATTTATAAATACAAGTACTCTCTCCCTCCTCTACCACCACTACCACCCCACAGTCTCCTTCTGCCAACTGCTACTCAGCAAAGACGCCCAATGTTAGTTTACATATATATTTATAAATACAAGTACTCTCTCACTCCTCTACCAGCACTACCACCCCGCAGTCTCCTTCTGCCAACTGCTACTCAACAAAGACACCCAATGTTAGTTTACATATATATTTATAAATACATGTACTCTCTCCCTCCTCTACCACCACTACCACCCCACAGTCTCCTTCTGCCAACTGCTACTCAGCAAAGACGCCCAATGTTAGTTTACATATATATTTATAAATACAAGTACTCTCTCACTCCTCTACCAGCACTACCACCCCGCAGTCTCCTTCTGCCAACTGCTACTCAACAAAGACACCCAATGTTAGTTTACATATATATTTATAAATACATGTACTCTCTCCCTCCTCTACCACCACTACCACCCCACAGTCTCCTTCTGCCAACTGCTACTCAGCAAAGACGCCCAATGTTAGTTTACATATATATTTATAAATACATGTACCCTCTCCTTCCTCTACCACCACTATCACCCCACAGTCTCCTTCTGCCAACTGCTACTCAGCAAAGGCGCCCAATGTTAGTTTACATATATATTTATAAATACAAGTACTCTCTCCCTCCTCTACCACCACTACCACCCCACAGTCTCCTTCTGCCAAATGCTACTCAACAAAGACACCCAATGTTAGTTTACATATATATTTATAAATACATGTACTCTCTCCCTCCTCTACCACCACTATCACCCCACAGTCTCCTTCTGCCAACTGCTACTCAGCAAAGACGCCCAATGTTAGTTTACATATATATTTATAAATACAAGTACTCTCTCCCTCCTCTACCACCACTACCACCCCACAGTCTCATTCTGCCAACTGCTACTCAGCAAAGACACCCAATGTTAGTTTACATATATATTTATAAATACATGTACTCTCTCCCTCCTCTACCACCACTACCACCCCACAGTCTCCTTCTGCCAACTGCTACTCAGCAAAGACGCCCAATGTTAGTTTACATATATATTTATAAATACAAGTACTCTCTCCCTCCTCTACCACCACTACCACCCCACAGTCTCCTTCTGCCAAATGCTACTCAACAAAGACACCCAATGTTAGTTTACATATATATTTATAAATACAAGTACTCTCTCCCTCCTCTACCACCACTACCACCCCACAGTCTCCTTCTGCCAAATGCTACTCAACAAAGACACCCAATGTTAGTTTACATATATATTTATAAATACATGTACTCTCTCCCTCCTCTACCACCACTACCACCCCACAGTCTCCTTCTGCCAACTGCTACTCAGCAAAGACGCCCAATGTTAGTTTACATATATATTTATAAATACATGTACTCTCTCCCTCCTCTACCACCACTACCACCCCACAGTCTCCTTCTGCCAACTGCTACTCAGCAAAGACGCCCAATGTTAGTTTACATATATATTTATAAATACATGTACCCTCTCCTTCCTCTACCACCACTATCACCCCACAGTCTCCTTCTGCCAACTGCTACTCAGCAAAGACGCCCAATGTTAGTTTACATATATATTTATAAATACAAGTACTCTCTCACTCCTCTACCAGCACTACCACCCCGCAGTCTCCTTCTGCCAACTGCTACTCAACAAAGACACCCAATGTTAGTTTACATATATATTTATAAATACATGTACTCTCTCCCTCCTCTACCACCACTACCACCCCACAGTCTCCTTCTGCCAACTGCTACTCAGCAAAGACGCCCAATGTTAGTTTACATATATATTTATAAATACATGTACTCTCTCCCTCCTCTACCACCACTACCACCCCACAGTCTCCTTCTGCCAACTGCTACTCAGCAAAGACGCCCAATGTTAGTTTACATATATATTTATAAATACATGTACCCTCTCCTTCCTCTACCACCACTATCACCCCACAGTCTCCTTCTGCCAACTGTTACTCAGCAAAGGCGCCCAATGTTAGTTTACATATATATTTATAAATACAAGTACTCTCTCCCTCCTCTACCACCACTACCACCCCACAGTCTCCTTCTGCCAAATGCTACTCAACAAAGACACCCAATGTTAGTTTACATATATATTTACAAATACAAGTACTCTCTCCCTCCTCTACCACCACTACCACCCCACAGTCTCCTTCTGCCAAATGCTACTCAACAAAGACACCCAATGTTAGTTTACATATATATTTATAAATACAAGTACTCTCTCACTCCTCTACCAGCACTACCACCCCGCAGTCTCCTTCTGCCAACTGCTACTCAACAAAGACACCCAATGTTAGTTTACATATATATTTATAAATACATGTACTCTCTCCCTCCTCTACCACCACTACCACCCCACAGTCTCCTTCTGCCAACTGCTACTCAGCAAAGACGCCCAATGTTAGTTTACATATATATTTATAAATACATGTACCCTCTCCTTCCTCTACCACCACTATCACCCCACAGTCTCCTTCTGCCAACTGCTACTCAGCAAAGACGCCCAATGTTAGTTTACATATATATTTATAAATACAAGTACTCTCTCACTCCTCTACCAGCACTACCACCCCGCAGTCTCCTTCTGCCAACTGCTACTCAACAAAGACACCCAATGTTAGTTTACATATATATTTATAAATACATGTACTCTCTCCCTCCTCTACCACCACTACCACCCCACAGTCTCCTTCTGCCAACTGCTACTCAGCAAAGACGCCCAATGTTAGTTTACATATATATTTATAAATACATGTACTCTCTCCCTCCTCTACCACCACTACCACCCCACAGTCTCCTTCTGCCAACTGCTACTCAGCAAAGACGCCCAATGTTAGTTTACATATATATTTATAAATACATGTACCCTCTCCTTCCTCTACCACCACTATCACCCCACAGTCTCCTTCTGCCAACTGTTACTCAGCAAAGGCGCCCAATGTTAGTTTACATATATATTTATAAATACAAGTACTCTCTCCCTCCTCTACCACCACTACCACCCCACAGTCTCCTTCTGCCAAATGCTACTCAACAAAGACACCCAATGTTAGTTTACATATATATTTATAAATACATGTACTCTCTCCCTCCTCTACCACCACTATCACCCCACAGTCTCCTTCTGCCAACTGCTACTCAGCAAAGACGCCCAATGTTAGTTTACATATATATTTATAAATACAAGTAATCTCTCCCTCCTCTACAACCACTACCACCCCACAGTCTCATTCTGCCAACTGCTACTCAGCAAAGACACCCAATGTTAGTTTACATATATATTTATAAATACATGTACTCTCTCCCTCCTCTACCACCACTACCACCCCACAGTCTCCTTCTGCCAACTGCTACTCAGCAAAGACGCCCAATGTTAGTTTACATATATATTTATAAATACAAGTACTCTCTCCCTCCTCTACCACCACTACCACCCCACAGTCTCCTTCTGCCAAATGCTACTCAACAAAGACACCAAATGTTAGTTTACATATATATTTATAAATACAAGTACTCTCTCCCTCCTCTACCACCACTACCACCCCACAGTCACCTTCTGCCAAATGCTACTCAACAAAGACACCCAATGTTAGTTTACATATATATTTATAAATACATGTACTCTCTCCCTCCTCTACCACCACTATCACCCCACAGTCTCCTTCTGCCAACTGCTACTCAGCAAAGACGCCCATTGTTAGTTTACATATATATTTATAAATACAAGTACTCTCTCCCTCCTCTACCACCACTACCACCCCACAGTCTCATTCTGCCAACTGCTACTCAGCAAAGACACCCAATGTTAGTTTACATATATAATTATAAATACATGTACTCTCTCCCTCCTCTACCACCACTACCACCCCACAGTCTCCTTCTGCCAACTGCTACTCAGCAAAGACGCCCAATGTTAGTTTACATATATATATATATATAAATACAAGTACTCTCTCCCTCCTCTACCACCACTACCACCCCACAGTCTCCTTCTGCCAAATGCTACTCAACAAAGACACCCAATGTTAGTTTACATATATATTTATAAATACAAGTACTCTCTCCCTCCTCTACCACCACTACCACCCCACAGTCTTATTCTGCCAACTGCTACTCAGCAAAGACACCCAATGTTAGTTTACATATATATTTATAAAGACAACTACGCTCTCCCTCCTCTACCACCACTACCACCCCACAGTCTCCTTCTGCCAACTGCTACTCAGCAAAGACGCCCAATGTTAGTTTACATATATATTTATAAATACATGTACTCTCTCCCTCCTCTACCACCACTACCACCCCACAGTCTCCTTCTGCCAACTGCTACTCAGCAAAGACACCCAATGTTAGTTTTAATATATATTTATAAATACAAGTACTCTCTCCCTCCTCTACCACCACTACCACCCCACAGTCTCATTCTGCCAACTGCTACTCAGCAGAGACACCCAATGTTAGTTTACATATATATTTATAAAGACAACTACGCTCTCCCTCCTCTACCACCACTACCACCCCACAGTCTCATTCTGCCAACTGCTACTCAGCAAAGACACCCATTGTTAGCTTACATATATATTTATAAATACATGTACTCTCTCCCTCCTCTACCACCACTACCACCCCACAGTCTCCTTCTGCCAACTGCTACTCAGCAAAGACGCCCAATGTTAGTTTACATATATATTTATAAATACAAGTACTCTCTCCCTCCTCTACCACCACTGCCACCCCACAGTCTCCTTCTGCCAACTGCTACTCAGCAAAGACGCCCAATGTTAGTTTAAATATATATTTATAAATACAAGTACTCTCTCCCTCCTCTACCACCACTACCACCCCACAGTCTCCTTCTGCCAACTGCTACTCAGCAAAGACGCCCAATGTTAGTTTACAAATATATTTATAAATACAAGTACTCTCTCACTCCTCTACCACCACTACCACCCCACAGTCTCCTTCTGCCAACTGCTACTCAACAAAGACACCCAATGTTAGTTTACATAAATATTTATAAATACAAGTACTCTCTCTCTCCTCTACCACCACTACCACCCCACAGTCTCCTTCTGCCAACTGCTACTCAGCAAAGACACCCAATGTTAGTTTACATATATATTTATAAAGACAACTACGCTCTCCCTCCTCTACCACCACTACCACCCCACAGTCTCATTCTGCCAACTGCTACTCAGCAAAGACGCCCAATGTTAGTTTACATATATATTTATAAATACAAGTACTCTCTCACTCCTCTACCACCACTACCACCCCACAGTCTCCTTCTGCCAACTGCTACTCAACAAAGACACACAATGTTAGTTTACCTATATATTTATAAAAACGAGTACTCTCTCCCTCCTCTACCACCACTACCACCCCACAGTCTCCTTCTGCCAACTGCTACTCAGCAAAGACGCCCAATGTTAGTTTACATATATATTTATAAATACAAGTACTCTCTCCCTCCTCTACCACCACTACCACCCCACAGTCTCCTTCTGCCAACTGCTACTCAGCAAAGACGCCCAATGTTAGTTTACATATATATTTATAAATACAAGTACTCTCTCACTCCTCTACCACCACTACCACCCCACAGTCTCCTTCTGCCAACTGCTACTCAGCAAAGACGCCCAATGTTAGTTTACATATATATTTATAAATACAAGTACTCTCTCCCTCCTCTACCACCACTACCACCCCACAGTCTCCTTCTGCCAACTGCTACTCAGCAAAGACACCCAATGTTAGTTTACATATATATTTATAAAGACAACTACGCTCTCCCTCCTCTACCACCACTACCACCCCACAGTCTCATTCTGCCAACTGCTACTCAGCAAACACACCCAATGTTAGTTTACATATATATTTATAAATACATGTACTCTCTCCCTCCTCTACCACCACTACCACCCCACAGTCTCCTTCTGCCAACTGCTACTCAGCAAAGACGCCCAATGTTAGTTTACATTTATATTTATAAATACAAGTACTCTCTCCCTCCTCTACCACCACTACCACCCCACAGTCTCCTTCTGCCAACTGCTACTCAGCAAAGACGCCCAATGTTAGTTTACATATAGATTTATAAATACAAGTACTCTCTCCCTCCTCTACCACCACTACCACCCCACAGTCTCCTTCTGCCAACTGCTACTCAGCAAAGACGCCCAATGTTAGTTTACATATATAATTATAAATACAAGTACTCTCTCCCTCCTCTACCACCACTACCACCCCACAGTCTCCTTCTGCCAACTGCTACTCAGCAAAGACGCCCAATGTTAGTTTACATATATAATTATAAATACAAGTACTCTCTCACTCCTCTACCACCACTACCACCCCACAGTCTCCTTCTGCCAACTGCTACTCAGCAAAGACGCCCAATGTTAGTTTACATATATAATTATAAATACAAGTACTCTCTCCCTCCTCTACCACCACTACCACCCCACAGTCTCCTTCTGCCAACTGCTACTCAGCAAAGACGCCCAATGTTAGTTTACATATATATTTATAAATACAAGTACTCTCTCACTCCTCTACCACCACTACCACCCCACAGTCTCCTTCTGCCAACTGCTACTCAGCAAAGACGCCCAATGTTAGTGTACATATAGATTTATAAATACAAGTACTCTCTCCCTCCTCTACCACCACTACCACCCCACAGTCTCCTTCTGCCAACTGCTACTCAGCAAAGACGCCCAATGTTAGTTTACATATATAATTATAAATACAAGTACTCTCTCCCACCTCTACCACCACTACCACCCCACAGTCTCCTTCTGCCAACTGCTACTCAGCAAAGACGCCCAATGTTAGTTTACATATAGATTTATAAATACAAGTACTCTCTCCCTCCTCTACCACCACTACCACCCCACAGTCTCCTTCTGCCAACTGCTACTCAGCAAAGACGCCCAATGTTAGTTTACATATATAATTATAAATACAAGTACTCTCTCCCTCCTCTACCACCACTACCACCCCACAGTCTCCTTCTGCCAACTGCTACTCAGCAAAGACGCCCAATGTTAGTTTACATATATATTTATAAATACAAGTACTCTCTCCCTCCTCTACCACCACTACCACCCCACAGTCTCCTTCTGCCAACTGCTACCCAACAAAGACACCCAATGTTAGTTTACATATATATTTATAAATACAAGTACTCTCTCACTCATCTACCACCACTACCACCCCACAGTCTCCTTCTGCCAACTGCTACCCAACAAAGACACCCAATGTTAGTTTACATATATATTTATAAATACAAGTACTCTCTCACTCCTCTACCACCACTACCACCCCACAGTCTCCTTCTGCCAACTGCTACCCAACAAAGACACCCAATGTTAGTTTACATATATATTTATAAATACAAGTACTCTATCACTCCTCTACCACCACTACCACCCCACAGTCTCCTTCTGCCAACTGCTACCCAACAAAGACACCCAATGTTAGTTTACATATATATTTATAAATACAAGTACTCTCTCACTCCTCTACCACCACTACCACCCCACAGTCTCCTTCTGCCAACTGCTACCCAACAAAGACACTCAATGTTAGTTTACATATATATTTATAAATACAAGTACTCTCTCACTCCTCTACCACCACTACCACCCCACAGTCTCCTTCTGCCAACTGCTACCCAACAAAGACACCCAATGTTAGTTTACATATATATTTATAAATACAAGTACTCTCTCACTCCTCTACCACCACTACCACCCCACAGTCTCCTTCTGCCAACTGCTACCGAACAAAGACACCCAATGTTAGTTTACATATATATTTATAAATACAAGTACTCTCTCACTCCTCTACCACCACTACCACCCCACAGTCTCCTTCTGCCAACTGCTACTCAGCAAAGACGCCCAATGTTAGTTTACATATAGATTTATAAATACAAGTACTCTCTCCCTCCTCTACCACCACTACCACCCCACAGTCTCCTTCTGCCAACTGCTACTCAGCAAAGACGCCCAATGTTAGTTTACATATATAATTATAAATACAAGTACTCTCTCCCTCCTCTACCACCACTACCACCCCACAGTCTCCTTCTGCCAACTGCTACTCAGCAAAGACGCCCAATGTTAGTTTACATATATATTTATAAATACAAGTACTCTCTCCCTCCTCTACCACCACTACCACCCCACAGTCTCCTTCTGCCAACTGCTACCCAACAAAGACACCCAATGTTAGTTTACATATATATTTATAAATACAAGTACTCTCTCACTCCTCTACCACCACTACCACCCCACAGTCTCCTTCTGCCAACTGCTACCCAACAAAGACACCCAATGTTAGTTTACATATATATTTATAAATACAAGTACTCTCTCACTCCTCTACCACCACTACCACCCCACAGTCTCCTTCTGCCAACTGCTACCCAACAAAGACACCCAATGTTAGTTTACATATATATTTATAAATACAAGTACTCTCTCACTCCTCTACCACCACTACCACCCCACAGTCTCCTTCTGCCAACTGCTACCCAACAAAGACACCCAATGTTAGTTTACATATATATTTATAAATACAAGTACTCTCTCACTCCTCTACCACCACTACCACCCCACAGTCTCCTTCTGCCAACTGCTACCCAACAAAGACACCCAATGTTAGTTTACATATATATTTATAAATACAAGTACTCTCTCACTCCTCTACCACCACTACCACCCCACAGTCTCCTTCTGCCAACTGCTACCCAACAAAGACACCCAATGTTAGTTTACATATATATTTATAAATACAAGTACTCTCTCACTCCTCTACCACCACTACCACCCCACAGTCTCCTTCTGCCAACTGCTACCCAACAAAGACACCCAATGTTAGTTTACATATATATTTATAAATACAAGTACTCTCTCCCTCCTCTACCACCACTACCACCCCACAGTCTCCTTCTGCCAACTGCTACTCAACAAAGACACCCAATGTTAGTTTACATATATATTTATAAATACAAGTACTCTCTCACTCCTCTACCACCACTACCACCCCACAGTCTCCTTCTGCCAACTGCTACCCAACAAAGACACCCAATGTTAGTTTACATATATATTTATAAATACAAGTACTCTCTCACTCCTCTACCACCACTACCACCCCACAGTCTCCTTCTGCCAACTGCTACCCAACAAAGACACCCAATGTTAGTTTACATATATATTTATAAATACAAGTACTCTCTCACTCCTCTACCACCACTACCACCCCACAGTCTCCTTCTGCCAACTGCTACCCAACAAAGACACCCAATGTTAGTTTACATATATATTTATAAATACAAGTACTCTCTCACTCCTCTACCACCACTACCACCCCACAGTCTCCTTCTGCCAACTGCTACCCAACAAAGACACCCAATGTTAGTTTACATATATATTTATAAATACAAGTACTCTCTCACTCCTCTACCACCACTACCACCCCACAGTCTCCTTCTGCCAACTGCTACTCAGCAAAGACGCCCAATGTTAGTTTACATATATATTTATAAATACAAGTACTCTCTCCCTCCTCTACCACCACTACCACCCCACAGTCTCCTTCTGCCAACTGCTACCCAACAAAGACACCCAATGTTAGTTTACATATATATTTATAAATACAAGTACTCTCTCACTCCTCTACCACCACTACCACCCCACAGTCTCCTTCTGCCAACTGCTACCCAACAAAGACACCCAATGTTAGTTTACATATATATTTATAAATACAAGTACTCTCTCATTCCTCTACCACCACTACCACCCCACAGTCTCCTTCTGCCAACTGCTACCCAACAAAGACACCCAATGTTAGTTTACATATATATTTATAAATACAAGTACTCTCTCACTCCTCTACCACCACTACCACCCCACAGTCTCCTTCTGCCAACTGCTACCCAACAAAGACACCCAATGTTAGTTTACATATATATTTATAAATACAAGTACTCTCTCCCTCCTCTACCACCACTACCACCCCACAGTCTCCTTCTGCCAACTGCTACCCAACAAAGACACCCAATGTTAGTTTACATATATATTTATAAATACAAGTACTCTCTCACTCCTCTACCACCACTACCACCCCACAGTCTCCTTCTGCCAACTGCTACCCAACAAAGACACCCAATGTTAGTTTACATATATATTTATAAATACAAGTACTCTCTCACTCCTCTACCACCACTACCACCCCACAGTCTCCTTCTGCCAACTGCTACCCAACAAAGACACCCAATGTTAGTTTACATATATATTTATAAATACAAGTACTCTCTCCCTCCTCTACCAGCACTACCACCCCGCAGTCTCCTTCTGCCAACTGCTACTCAACAAAGACACCCAATGTTAAGCAGACTTGCAAGGCGGTCGAGAGGGGGGGACGTGTAGGGGACTGTAAAGGGGGGTAAAATGGGTGTTTTTTAAATACATACACTGAACCTCAATCGGAAGTCGTAGAATAGTGGTAAATTGGAAAATTGGATTCCTTCAATCGGAAGTCGTAGAATAGTGGTAAATTGGAAAATTGGATTCCTTCAACTACACCCCTCTGGTTTGGTTATTTAGCGCAGAGTTTTTTTTTCCAGGTTGACCAAATTGATTTTCGCGCTCTCCTTTGGAGATTTATTATAAGAAACCGGCTCTTCCTCTCTCCCCCGCCCCACCTCGTATAAGCATCAGTTTTATGGTGTAAAGATGGATTTTACCGGTATAAAAACCAAGTATATATTTTTAAAGTCCGCATGTCAAGTTTTGTTACAAAATAGGAAAATGTAAGCAAAAAATTACTAACAAATTTTCGCAGTTGGGTGAAGGGAAAAGAGCCGAGTGATCTAATTAACAATCCCCTTTGATATTTACAAAGAATTTCCATCCCTATAAAAAAAAGCTGTAAACTAGAACAAGAGCTTTCGTCCCATTTAAAATTCGAATTTTGATGCATTCTGATTGGTCGAAAACTCTCCTTTTGGATCTTTTTAACAATCCCCCCCCCCTTTCGTGGAGATTGTTAAGTAGATCCGAGCCAAGAAGCCTTATAATGAAATATGGACCTAAAATGACATTGCAGGGTTGTAGTTCAATCTTTGAAGGTTTTCGTGCGTTTTGTTTCGGCAAGTCCCCCCCCCCCCCATTTTAATGAATATTTCGTTAAAAACTTGTCAGGCTCGTCAATTCGTCAACCGAAAATGGATGTTGTAAAAGCGGGTCTTATGCGTTGAACGGCCCAAAAATCAAAATTGAAGCAAAATGAAGCAACTAGGTCAGCCATTTCGATTGATACTGAGACTAATACTGATTGGCTCGTATAATATGTAATAACTGAAGTAATTGCATGTTGATTACGTGTTTTCAATTTGAAATAAAATTTCTGACTATTTTCCTAATTTTGGGCCGTTTAACGCATAAGACCCTAAAACGCTAATTACAGCTACTGCCGATACATGCCATTGATGCCAAATAACAACTATTTGCATTAATTCAGAAAATGCGAACTATCAATGGTTTCAATACTTACAAACTATCAATGGTTTCATTAATCGCCGTTTGATCCTTAAATTAGGCAAGGAAAACTGGCTCACTTTAATACTTAATTTATTCAATTGAGGATTCTCCATAGCCCATATGCGTATTCACAAAACATAAATCGACAACAACATTCCCGACACATGCAAATTTTTTTTTTTTTTTTGGAATATTAAAAAAAATTGAAATAAATAGGCAACGATTTTTTATTTTTGTGCGATTTGGTTGACAAATTAGAATATTTATTCTTATCACCTAAGTGGTTACAAGGCCCTCTTGAGTCATCGCTAGAGTCATCTCAGCTGCAGACTTGCGCTCAAGCCTAGCATATAACTTCGTTTCCCGGACGGTGCCGGTGAACGTTATATGACCTGTCTGCAGTTGATTAACTAACTTTGTGGCACTCGCCCTTGGATCCGGGGTGGGTAAAAAACCAAATCAGTACAGCTAATTAAACTGACCTACATTTGGCTCTCTCGAACGGTACTACCATTTTCTAGGAGAGATTTGTTTTCCAAATTCTCCTCAAACAATATAAAGATCTTTTTGAGAGAAGGCTTTCTGTGTGTTTTTTTTTTAATGACAGTAGGGTTGTGCAGCTACTAGTGAGTAACATTTGTTTACTGGTAAGTTACTAGTAAGTTACCACTTTTTACTAGTAAGTTACTTTTACTCACTAGTAAGTTTCAGAAACTCTGCTTGAAAACTACCAAGTTTGAAGACTATTCAGTTTACACAATCTCATAATCCGCGAAATAACCAAAATGATCAGTATTATCAAGTAGAGCAGCGTTGCAGTATATAAAAACAAATTTATCTGCTCTTTCGTCTAATTGTTGAGCCTCAATTATTTCAAAAATTTCATTTTGGTTCAGTTTACTATAAATAAGCCTTATTTTACTTACTAGTAAGTTACTTGTACATTTACTAGTAACTTACTTACTAGTAAGTAAATCCGCACTACCCTAAATGACAGGCTAAAAACACCGTTCTTAGGCTTTTTTGGGGTCTTTTTACTTATTCCGCTCAAAAATCAATATTTCAAAATCTGGAACCGAAACTATTTAGCTTCAATCTGATTGGCTAGAATTAGCCAATCAAACTTCAGTAAAATCTCAAAATGATTTCTTCACAATTTTACCAAAAAAATCGTTAACAAATATTCTTCATTTTAGGCCCTTCGGCTTAGTTACAAATCGACTTAGTAAATAGATTTGTAAATAAGCCGAAATGGCTTAAAATGAAGAAGGTTTGGTAACTACTCAAATTTACTTCAAATTGGCTCCAGGGCTTTACCCAGATTAGAAAAAAAAACACAGAAAACAGCTCCAGGGAAAAAATGACCATCTTCCTATCTGCTCGAAGTTCGGCCTTTTTGAAGTCGGATTAAGAATAAAGTGATCGCATTTGTTTTTTTTATCAAACCAAGCAGTGCTATCAGTGTTCTCAAAATTTATACATTGAAAATTACAAAATCGCAAAATGAGAAATTTGGGCGAATAAGTAAAAAGACTTTCTTTAACTGCGCAAAATTAGTGTATATTGGCACTTTTAATAAAATTTTAGGATCGATCAGCTGGCCGGGCTGAGTTTTCAACTCATGGTTCGACCGACACGGACAAACGGTGTCCGATTTTCGTCGCAAATTAAGACTTTCAATCGAATGCTACATCGAACAAATCATTGGTCGAACAGGGTCGAATCAGGAGTCAAACAGGGTCGAATTATGGATCAAATCATGGCTTGAATCGAGTGTCGAATCATGGGTCGAATCATGTGTCGACTCATGGGCCGAAAAGGGTCTAATCCTGAGTCGAATCATGGGTCGAATCATGGTTCGAACAGGGTCGAATCATGTGTCGGTCGAATCATGGGTCGGTCTAATCACGGGTCGAATCATAACTCGAATAATGGGTCTAACAGGGTCGAATCATGAGTCGAAGAGGTCGAATAATTAGTCGAACAGGGTTGAACCATGAGTCGAACAAGGCCAAACCATGAGCCGATTCATTGGTGAAACGGGGTCGAAATATTGGACGGAAAAGGTCGAATCATGAGTCGAACAGGGTTGAATCATGGGTCGAATCATATCGAATCATAAGTATAACAGGGTCAAATCACAAGTAGAATCATAATTCGAACCAAGGGTCGAATCATATTTCGAATCAGGGGTCGAACAGGGTCAAATCATGGGTCGGACAGGGTCGAATCATGAGTCTAACAGGGTTGAACCATTAGTCGAACAACGTCAAAACAATGAGCCGATTCATTGGTGGAACGGGGTCGAAATATTGGACGGAAAAGGTCGAATCATGAGTCGAACAGGGTTGAATCATGGGTCGAATCATATCGAATCATAAGTAAAACAGGGTCAAATCACAAGTAGAATCATAATTCGAACCAAGGGTCGAATCATATTTCGAATCATGGGTCGAACAAAGTCGACTCATGAGTCGAAGAGGTCGAATAATTAGTCGAACAGGGTTGAACCATGAGTCGAACAAGGTCAAACCATGAGCCGATTCATTGGTGAAACGGGGTCGAAATATTGGACGGAAAAGGTCGAATCATGAGTCGAACAGGGTTGAATCATGGTACAAATCATATCGAATCATAAGTAAAACAGGGTCAAATCACAAGTAGAATCATAATTCGAACCAAGGGTCGAATCATATTTCGAATCAGGGGTCGAACAGGGTCAAATCATGGGTCGGACAGGGTCGAATTATGAGTCTAACAGGGTTGAACCATTAGTCGAACAACGTCAAAACAATGAGCCGATTCATTGGTGGAACGGGGTCGAAATATTGGACGGAAAAATGTCGAATCATGAGTGGAACAGGGTTGAATCATGAGTCGAACAGGTTCAAACCATAGATCTAACAGGGTCGAATCATGAGTGGAACAGGATCGAATCATGAATCGAATCCTGGGCTGAACAGGGTCTAATCATGGGTTGAATCATGGGCGAACAAGGTCGAATAATTAGTCGAACAGGGTCGAATCATGAGTAGATTCATTGGTGGAATGGGGTCGAATTTTTGGACGAACAGGGTCGAATCATGATTCGAACAGGGTTGAATCATGAGTCGAATCATAATTCGAATCAAGGGTCGAATCACATTTCGAATCAGGGGTCGTCGAACAGGGTCGAATCATGAGTAGATTAGGGTCAAATCATAAGTAGAATCATAATTCGAATCAAGGGTCAAATCATATTTCGAATCAGGGGTCAAACAGGGTCAAATCATGGGTCGGACAGGGTCGAATCATGCGTCTAACAGGGTTGAACCATGAGTCGAACAACGTCAAACCATGAGCCGATTCATTGGTGGAACGGGGTCGAAATATTGGACGGAAAAGGTCGAATCATGAGTCGAACAGGGTTGAATCATGGGTCGAATCATAATTCGAAACAAGGATCGAATCAAATTTCAAATCATGCGTCGAATCATGGGTCGGACAGGGTCGAGTCATGAGTCAAACAGGGTAAAACTATAGATCTAACAGGGTCGAATCATGAGTGGAACAGGATCGAATCATGAATCGAATCTTGGGCCGAACAGGGTCTAATCTTGGGCTGAATCATGGGCGAACAGGGTCGAATAATTAGTCGAACAGGGTCGAATCATGACTAGATTCATTGGTGGAGCGGGATCGAATTTTTGGACGAACAGGGTCGAATCATGATTCGAACAGGATTGAATCATGGGTCGAATCATAGTTCGAATCAAGAGGCGAATCGCATTTCGAATCAGGGGTTGTCGAACAGGGTTGAACCATGAGCTGAACAACGTCAAACCATGAGCCGATTCATTGGTGGAACGGGGTCGAAATATTGGACGAAAACGGTCGAATCATGAGTCGAACAGGGTTGAATCATGGGTCGAATCATAATTCGAATCAAGGATCGAATCAAATTTCAAATCATGCGTCGAATCATGGGTCGGACAGGGTCGAATCATGAGTCAAACAGGGTCAAACTATAGATCTAACAGGGTCAAATCATGGGTGGAACAGGATCGAATCATGAATCGAATCTTGGGCCGAACAGGGTCTAATCTTGGGCTGAATCATGGGCGAACAGGGTCGAATAATTAGTCGAACGGGGTCGAATCATGAGTAGATTCATTGGTGGAGCGGGATCGAATTTTTGGACGAACAGGGTCGAATCATGATTCGAACAGGATTGAATCATGGGTCGAATCATAATTCGAATTAAGGGGTGAATCGCATTTCGAATCAGGGGTCGTCGAACAGGGTCGAATCATGAGTCGAGTAGGGTCAAATCATAAGTAGAATCATAATTCGAATCAAAGGTCGATTCCATGAGCCGATTCATTGGTGGAACGGGGTCGAAATATTGGACGGAAAAGGTTAGATCATGAGTCGAACAGGGTTGAATCATGGGTCGAATCATAATTCGAAACAAGGATCGAATCAATTTTCAAATCATGCGTCGAATCATGGGTCGGACAGGGTCGAGTCATGAGTCAAACAGGGTAAAACTATAGATCTAACAGGGTCGAATCATGAGTGGAACAGGATCGAATCATGAATCGAATCTTGGGCCGAACAGGGTCTAATCTTGGGCTGAATCATGGGCGAACAGGGTCGAATAATTAGTCGAACAGGGTCGAATCATGAGTAGATTCATTGGTGGAGCGGGATCGAATTTTTGGACGAACAGGGTCGAATCATGATTCGAACAGGATTGAATCATGGGTCGAATCATAGTTCGAATCAAGAGGCGAATCGCATTTCGAATCAGGGGTCGTCGAACAGGGTCGAATCATGAGTCGATTAGGGTCAAATCATAAGTAGAATCATAATTCGAATCAAGGGTCGATTCATATTTTAAATCAGGGGTCGGACAGGGTCGAATCATGGGTCGGACAGGGTCGAATCATGAGTCTAACAGGGTCGAATCATGAGTCGAACAAGGTCAAACCATGAATTGATTCCTTGGTGGAACAAAGTCGAATTATTGGATGAACAGGGACGAATCATAAGTCGAACAGGGTCGAAGCCTGGGTCGAACAGGGTCGAATCATGAGTCGAATTTGGCTGGAACCGGGTCGAATCATGGGTCGAATAATAACTCGAATCATGGGTCGATTAGGGTCGAATCATGGGTCGGACAAGGTCGAATCATGATTCAAACACAGTCGAATCATGAGTCGAACAGAGTGGAACCATGGGTCGAACAGAACTAACTTTATGTCTAACATTTACTACTTTTTTGTCACTCGCCCTTGGATCCGGGGTGGGTAAAAAACCAAATCAGTACAGCAAACTAAACTGGACTTTATTTGGCTCTCTCGAACAGTACTACCATTTTCTAGGAAAGATTTGTTTTCCAAATTCTCCTCAAACAATTTAAAGATCCTTTTGAGAGAAGGCTTTATGTGTGTTTTTTACTGACAGTAGGGTTGTGCAGTAAATAGTAAGTAAATTTTTTTTACAGGTAAGTTACTAGTAAGTTACCACTTTTTACTAGTAAGTTACTTTTACTCACTAGTAAGTTCCAGAAACTCAGGGTCTGCTTGAAAACTACCAAGTTTGAAGACTATTCAGTTTACACAATCTCATAATCCGCGAAATAATCAAAATGATCAGTAATATCAAGTAAAGCAGCGTTGCAGTATAAAAAAACAAGTTTATCTGCTCTTTCGTCTAATTGTTGAGCCTCATTTGTTTCAAAAATTTCATTTTGGTTCAGTTTACTATTAACAAGCCTTATTTTACTTACTAGTAATTTACTTGTACTTTTAGTAGTATTTTACTTACTAGTAAGTAAATCTGCACAACCCTAAAGGACAGTTTAAAAACACCGTTCTTAGGCATTTTTTTGGGTTTTTTTCACTTATTCCGCTCAAAAATTAGTATTTGAATATCTGGAACCGAAACTATTTAGCTTCAATCTGATTGACTAGAATTAGCCAATCAAACTTCAGTGAAATCTCAAAATGTTTTGTTCACAATTTTACCAAAAAAGAAAACGTTAATAAAAATTCTTGATTTTAGGCCCTTCGGCTTAGTTACTTATTGACTTAGTACATAGATTTGTAAACAAGCCGAATTGGCTTAAAATGAAAATGGTTTGAAAACTACTCAAAATTACTTCAAATTTGCTCCAGGGTTTTATCCAAACTAGAAAAAACCACAGCAAACAGCTACGGGGAAAAAATGACCATCTTTCTACCTGCTCGAAGTTCAGCCTTTTTGGAGTCAGATTAAGAATAAAGTGATCGCATTTGTTTTTTTATCAAACCAATCAATGCTATCAGTTTATTGTTCTCAAAATTTATACATTAAAAATTACAAAATCGCAAAATTGAGAAATTTGGGCGGAATAAGTATTAAGACTTTTTTAAATTCCGCAAAATTAGTGTATATTAGCACTTTTAATAAAATTTTAGGATCGATCAGCTGTCCGGGTTGAGGTGTTCAACTCATGGGTCGATCGACACGGACAAAAGGTACGGTGTCCGATTTTGGTCGCAAATTATGACTTTCAATCGAATGCCATAGTCGAACAAATCATTGGTCGAACAGGGTCGAATCATGAGTGGAACAGGATCGAATCATGAATCGAATCTTGGGCCGAACATGGTCTAATCATGTGTTGAATCATGGGCGAACAGGGTCAAATAATTAGTCGAACAGGGTCGAATCATGAGTAGGTTCATTGGTGGAATGGGGTCAAATTTTTGGACGAACAGGGTCGAATCATGATTCGAACAGGATTGAAGCATGGGTCAAATCATAATTCGAATCAAGGGTCGAATCACATTTCGAATCAGGGGTCGTCGAACAGGATCGAATCATGAGTAGATTAGGGTCAAATCATAAGTAGAATCATAATTCGAATCAAGGGTCGAATCATATTTCGAATCAGGGGTCGAACAGGGTCAAATCATGGGTCGGACAGGGTCGAATCATGAATCGAATCTTGGGCCGAACAGGGTCTAATCATGTGTTGAATCATGGGCGAACAGGGTCAAATAATTCGTCGAACAGGGTCGAATCATGAGTAGGTTCATTGGTGGAATGGGGTCAAATTTTTGGACGAACAGGGTCGAATCATGCTTCGAACAGGATTGAAGCATGGATCGAATCATAATTCGAATCAAGGGTCGAATCACATTTCGAATCAGGGGTCGTCGAACAGGGTCGAATCATGAGTAGATTAGGGTCAAATCATAAGTAGAATCATAATTCGAATCAAGGGTCGAAACATATTTCGAATCAGGGGTCGAACAGGGTCAAACCATGGGTCGGACAGGGTCGAATCATGCGTCTAACAGGGTTGAACCATGAGTCGAACAACGTCAAACCATGAGCCGATTCATTGGTTGAACGGGGTCGAAATATTGGACGGAAAAGGTCGAATCATGAGTCGAACAGGGTTGAATCATGGGTCGAATCATAATTCGAATCAAGGATCGAATCGAATTTCAAATCATGCGTCGAGTCATGGGTCGGACAGGGTCGAATCATGAGTCGAACAGGGTCAAACCATAGATCTAACAGGATCGAATCATGAGTGGAACAGGATCGAATCATGAATCGAATCTTGGGCCAAACAGGGTCGAATAATTAGTCGAACAGGGTCAAAGCATGAGAAGATTCATAGGGCGAACGGGGTCGAATTTTTGGACGAACAGGGTCGAATCATGATTCGAACAGGATTGAATCATGGGTCGAATCATAATTCGAATCAAGGGGCGAATCGCATTTCGAATCAGGGGTCGTCGAACAGGATCGAATCATGAGTCGAGTAGGGTCAAATCATAAGTAGAATCATAATTCGAATCAAGGGTCGAATCATATTTTAAATCAGGGGTCGAACAGGGTCGAATCATGAGTCTAACAGGGTCGAATCACGAGTCGAACAAGGTCAAACCATGAATTGATTCCTTGGTGGAACAAAGTCGAATTATTGGATGAACAGGGACGAATCATAAGTCGAACAGGGTCGAAGCCTGGGTCGAACAGGGTCGAATCATGAGTCGAATCTTGGGTCGAACAGGGTCGAATCATGGGTCGGACAAATTCGAATCATGATTCAAACACAGTCGAATCATGAGTCGAACAGAGTGGAACCATGTGTCGAACAGAACTAACTTTATGTCTAACATTTACTACTTTTTTGTCACTCGCCCTTGGATCCGGGGTGGGTAAAAAACCAAATCAGTACAGCAAACTAAACTGGACTTTATTTGGCTCTCTCGAACGGTACTACCATTTTCTAGGAAAAATTTGTTTTCCAAATTCTCCTCAAACAATATAAAGATCCTTTTGAGAGAAGGCTTTCTGTGTGTTTTTTACTGACAGAAGGGTTGTGCAGTAAATAGTAAGTAAAAATTTTTTACTGGTAAGTTAATAGTAAGTTACCACTTTTTACTAGTAAGTTACTTTTACTTACTAGTAAGTTTCAGAAACTCAGGGTCTGCTTGAAAACTACCAAGCTTGAAGACCATTCAGCTTACACAATTTCATAATCCGCGAAATAATCAAAATGATCAGTAATATCAAGTAAAGCAGCGTTGCAGTATATAAAAACAAGTTTATCTGATCTTTCGTCTAATTGTTGAGCCTCATTTATTTCAAAATTTCATTTAGGTTCAGTTTACTATTAACAAGCCTTATTATACTTACTAGTAGATTACTTGTACTTTTAGTAGTATTTTACTTACTAGTAAGTAAATCCGCACAACCCTAAATGACAGTTTAAAAACACCGTTCTTAGGAATTTTTTGGGTTTCTTTTACTTATTCCGCTCAAAAATTAGTATTTGAATATCTGGAACCGAAACTATTTAACTTCAATCTGATTGACAAGAATTAGCCAATCAAACTTCAGTGAAATCTCAAAATGTTTTGTTCACAATTTTACCAAAAAAGAAAACGTTAACAAATATTCTTCATTTTAGGCCCTTCGGCTTAGTTACTTATCGACTTAGTAAATAAATTTGTAAATAAGCCGAATTGGCTTAAAATTAAGATGGTTTGGTAGCTACACAAAATTACTTCAAATTGGCTCCAGGGTTTTATCCAAACAAGAAAAAACCACAGCAAACAGCTACAGGGAAAAAATGACCATCTTCCTACCTGCTGAAAGTTCAGCCTTTTTGGAGTCAGATTAAGAACAAAGTGATCGCAAAATTACAAAATCGCAAAATTGAGAAATTTGGGCGGAATAAGTATTAAGACTTTTTTTTTAAATCCGCAAAAATAGTGTATATTGGCACTTTTAATAAAATTTTAGGATCGATCAGCTGTCCGGGCTGAGATGTTCAACTCATGGATCGACCGACATGGACAAACGGTACGGTGTCCGATTTTGGTCGCAAATTATGACTTTCAATCGAATGCTATAGTCAAACAAAGTCAAATCATTGGTCAAGGAGAGTCGAATCATGAGTCAAACGTGGTGGAATTATGGGTCAAATCATGGCTTGAATCAAGTGTCGAATCATGGGTCCAATCATGAGTCGACTCATGGGTCGAATAGGGTCTAATCCTGAGTCGAATCATGGGTGGAATCATGGTTCGAACAGGGTCGAATCATGTGTCGGTCGAATCATGCGTCGGTCGAATCAAGGGTCGAATCATATTTTGAATCAGGAACCGAACAGGATCGAATCATGGGTCAGACAGGGTCGAATCATGAGTCTAACAGGGTCGAATCATGAGTCGAACAAGGTCAAACCATGAATCGATTCCTTGGTGGAACAGAGTCGAAATATTGAACGAAAAATGTCGAATCATGAGTCGAACAGGGTTGAATCATGGATCGAATCAAAATTCAAATCAAGGGTCGAATTATCTTTCAAATCATGGGTCGAATCATGGGTTGGACACGGTCGAATCATGAGTCGAACAGGGTCAAACCATAGATCTAACAGGGTCGAATCATGAGTGGAACAGGATTGAATCATGAATCGAATCTTGGGCCGAACAGGGTCTAATCCTGTATCGAATCATGGTTCGAACAGGGTCGGATCATGAGTCGAATCTTTGGTCAAACCAAGTCAAATCATGGGTCGAATCAGAACTCGAATCTTGGGTCGAACAGGGTCGAAAAATTAGTCGAGCAGGGTCGAATCATGAATCGATTCCTTGGTGGAACAGAGTCGAATTATTGGACGAAAAAGGTCGAATCATGGGCCGAACAGGGTCTAATCATGGGTCGAATCATGGGTCGAACAGGGTCGAATCATGAGTCGAGTCTTTGGTCAAACCGGGTCAAATCATGGGTCGAATCAGAATTCGAATCATGAGTCAAACAGGGTCAAATCATTAGTCGAACAGGGTCGAACAGGGTCGAATCATAAGTAGAACAGGGTCGAATGATAAGTAGAATTTTGATTCTAATCGATGGTCGAATCATATTTCGAATCAGGGGCCGAACAGGGTCGAATCATGGGTCGGACAGGGTCGAATCATGAGTCTAACAGGGTTGAACCATGAGTCGAACAAGGTCAAACCATGAATCGATTCCTTGGTGGAACAGAGTCGAAATATTGGACGAAAAAGGTCGAATCGTGAGTCGAACAGGGTTGAGTCATGGGTCGAATCATAATTCGAATCAAGGGTCGAACCATATTTCTATTTCAAATCATGGGTCGAACAGGGTTTAATCCTGGGTCGAATCATGGGTCGAACAGGGTCGAATCATGAGTCGAATCTTTAGTCAAACCGGGTCAAAACATGGGTCGAATCATAAATCGAATCATGAGTCAAACAGGGTCGAATCATTAGTCGAACAGGGTCAAACAGGGTCGAATCATAAGTAGAACAGGGTCAAATCATAAGTAGAATCATATTTCGAATCAAGGGTTGAATCATATTTCGAATCAGGGGTCGAACAGGGGACGAATCATGAGTCGAACAGGGTCAAATCCTGGGTCGAACAGGGTGTAATCATGAGTCGAATCTTGGGTC
>NC_087068.1:935847-980783 GCF_963678635.1 Symsagittifera roscoffensis | reverse complement strand
AATGACTTTGATGGAATTCGTGGAGATCTTATTCCATTTAGTCCGTGGGCTCGCTCTCAACATCATGAGGAGCCGACAACATAGGCAGAGAGACAAACGCGACCACTCATCACAACATCACATGGTCAAGGTCAACACCTACTCAATCAATGCAGAGGTCAGAGTTTCGCCCGGGCTGTGCTTACATAGTTTAACCTATGCTTATTTTCAAATGGTGAAACAAAACGTATTCTAAGCTCAGAAACTAAGCTAAGCGGGCTTTTTCAACGCTAAAACTTTGAGCATTTTCTCATTGTAGCCTTGATAAAGTTTTTAGCATTTGTATCGATCATCTTCCAGAAAACTTTTGCACGGTATGCAGATAACTACCAGGTTCTAAGAAGATCCAAAAGCTTTCAAAGTTGAATTCTAAGCAAATAGGGCACGAAAACACAACGGAATTTACAATCGAAATATTACAGCATCATTTTCATTTGCGTGGTTTGAAAAAAATAAATGCGCAGATTGAAATCTAGGAATTAGGGTGATCGAAACAGAAAATACAGAGGCAAAATATTTAAGACGAGTTTTTCATGAACAACATATGCTAAAAGACCTGCTCAAAAGAAAAGAGTTCACTTTTTTCCTTTGAAATGAAACATTGTCATTACAGCTAGTAACAAGACTAATTACAGGACTAGTAAAAAGGCTAATAATTTTAAAACGAGATTTTTTGTTAAAAATCATCCCCCCATACGCCATATTTGATATGGAGTGATAGATTTTGCTCCTAGCAACAAATCAATTATGACAAGTAAGCTTCTTTCAACCAACTTGGAATGATTTTAAGACAGATTAAATCTCCGCTTACTGTGTCCGTTAATAGTGCGAAATAAATAGCGCGTTAATTTTTCTAAATTGTCCACATTGGCACTGTTTAAACCCCCATAATGTTCCAAAAATTAATCACATGTAAAATACCTTTTTAAATTTGAGCTCAGGTCAACAGTACCTTTTGAATGAGTCAATAAAATTCCGTGAAAAATGACTAGTTAAAAAGTCCAAAAATTTCCGAAGAAAAAAAACCACCCGAGCGCAAATTTTACATTATTTTTGTTGCAAAAGTCGGAACAAAATTTTTCTTTGAACTCCGTATTGGAGTTTGAGTATCGTTTTTGTGCAATTAGCTTGGAAATCTTCGATTAGTTATAAGTCGGTCGTACTGGGTCTCTAGACACAAAACTATAATGAAATTGATGGACTGATGTAAGCTTCAACAACATCAGTCCAACAATTTCATTATAATTTTGTGTCTATAGATTCAGTATGACCGAATTGAAACTAATCAGAGGCGTCCAAATTAATTGCGAAAATCCGATAAGTACCATAACATTTAAATTCAAGAGCAACAGTTTTTTTTTTTTGACAAACTGCGAAAATCAACACACATTTTGTCTCAAAAGATACCGAGCCAACACAAAAACACCGATTGGTTTCCCAGTTTTGATAAATTAATCATGGAAATTGTTTGGACCGAATTTTTGCCACTGCCTGTGAATAAACTCAAGTGATTATTCTTAAGCAGCTATACCTGAACTTTTCCCGGGTTGACCAAAAATGCTTATCATACAATTCTCATAAATGGAAATTTCTTTTCATACAATTTCATACAATTCCATACGTACAGAAAAATCTATGAAAACTCTATGATAAACATTTTCCCATAAACGGAAAATGTATGATAAGTGTTTTCTCCATAAACCAAAAAATTGTTTTTTGTTCGTAAATTTATTTTCTGTCAAATTTTTGGTTGTGTTTGCAACCAAACACAAGTGACTAAGACCTTGGTTACTCAAAGCACCAAAGGTTGGACGATCTTGCATTTACAATGCATAAAAAAAACGACGTGAATTGTCTTCGAGTTGACTTTCACAAATGATATAACAACAGTAACAAACTTTTAACTTTTGGCAAAATTTTCAATGATGATTATTTTAAATTTGTGAATTTTCAAATTATCGGACATTGATCAAGGCATACATAAACACGCCATACAAAAAAGTAGGTGTTTTTAGCGTTTTTGAAGAAAAAAAATTTAAGTGAAAAGAAAAAAAGCCAATGATGAGTTCTCAGGTTTTGAAGAGATTTATGCTCAAAGCAACACTCTGACGGAATTTTTTGAACTATGAACGTCTGTTTTTTTAAATTAAGAACGTTGACTAAACTACTAATTAAGCATAGAACCCGGGGTGGATCTAGATTTTTCTTGAAGGGGTGGGGCTGTAAAATTTGAAAAAAAAATTGAAAATTTTGATTTTGTTCTAGGTCGACCAAACTGATCTTCTGAGCTCTCCCAATTCACTATAAAGACCCCATTTTGACCAAATTTTCTGCGCCGCACTTTTTGGAAAAATTTTTTGTCTCTTTGTGGAAAATTTTGACCCTCATTAGTGAATTTTGGCGCCCAAGGTGCCTTCAGAAAAATTAGTTATCTCAAATTAGTACAAAGGCGGACCCTTTGGATCGACAGGGGTCGAATCCCTGGGAAGAAGAAATGTACGTCCCACGCCCCCCCCCCCCTAACTCCACTCTTGCATACAACTTAGACCTGTGAACAACCATGGATTCATATCTCTGTTTGTTGTATAACAGTGCTCAAATCAGCACTGAATCAATTATTTGTAGCTGAGAAGTTATTCATTTCAAGAAATAATGAGTGGTTTCTTTTATTGATTTACGGATGTAATTCAAAAACTTCTTTGCAGTTGTTTTATAATTCAAACCAACGATTTGCATTATCACATTGGTTCTCGTTAAATTACTTTTTATTTTTCTGATGACAGTTATTAGGTCGATCATTTCGATATTTAAAAAGTTCTTAATTTGAGCTAACTTAAAAGATTTCTCCGCTTTGCTGCGAAGAAGATAATCGTACAAAACTCAACAGTTCAGCAAGCTCAAACACTTTGCAAATTGCGGCCAGGAAAGGAAAAAAGATGGCCTGATCGAAAAGAGAAGATTTGCAAAAAAGATCTACTTTTTTAAATCGAAAATCATTTGTTTTGCACTTTCCTTGTTAAATATTGATTTTACTTCGAGACAGTAGGTCGATTGACTTTGGCAAAAATTCAAGAAAAAGCGGTAACTATATCTAAAATATGTTTAAAGTATAGCGTTAAACTTTAGTATAATTTAACTTGGGATGTCAGCCTCTAATCATATTTCGTCTAATTTAGTCTGGAAACCAAAAAGTTCAGACATTTTTTTCTTGTCACTGAGAGAAGCTTTTGAAGAATGCAAAATGCCACACATTTACAAGCTTTCTTTGAGGTAGTCAAAAATGTGTTTATGTTTTTTTTAGGACGGATCAGAAAAATCATGGACTTATGGACGAGCATTTTTCATCTCGGAGACCGAAATCTGACTAGTTAAATACAAACACATAACCCAATGCGACACACTGATATAACAATACAATACCATCTCATAGAATTGAAATTGTATTAAATACCATGTTTAACGAAAACAAAACCCTTGTTAGCCCTCTTCCGCTCTCAAGTTTATATTTCGGAACAGTTGGGCAAGCATTCGCAAATTGCCCATATCAACATGTTCAAACAGGCCGACTATTGACTACCTGCACCAAAGTTTTGCGGATATTAATCAGTTATAAAGTCAATTAATTCGTACTCAATTTCGATGAAAAAAAAGAGCAAAAAGTTATAATGATGCAGTATTAATGGATAAACTTTAACGTTTGTTGTCAACAATTCAGTCTATTTCATAACCGAGTATCAAGGATTATAATCATAACTGTTATTTCAATTTTTGTTCTGTTTTCTTGGTGGCTGTTGCAGCGAGTGTTTACGTTTTAATGGTTTCCTCTGCAAAATAGTCTAATAGTAAAACAAAATAAAAACAATTTGGCGGGAAAAAATTGACTTTGATGATATTAGTCAAAAATAAGTAGCTTATGATCAATCAAACTGGGTGTTTGGATTATTTCCGAAAAACATTTTTGAAATATATTTTCGGAACGCCATGATCCAAAAGCCAGTAAGTTTCGTTGAAAAACCGTGTCTGTACAAAACAGTCCCATACAAAACAGTCCAATACGAAACAGTCCGGAAAACAGTCCCAATTAATAATTGTTTTAACAAGCTGGCAGGCCAAGAATTGTCCTTGGTTCAAAAAGCATAATGAACAAAATAGTGACCGCCGCATTCGCGCCAACGCGTTGCGAGCATGCCAACAGAGGGTAGGACTTAATGCGAAATTTAGAGCCGGTTATCGCCGCGAAGCGGCAGAGTGCGCCCACCGGCGTCCTTAAACCGGACTGATTCGTTTTGGACTGTTTTTTTCCTCCATTGCATGATTTTTGGGACTATTTTGTATTGGACTGTTTTGTATGGGACTGTTTTCTATATGCACCAAAAAAACTAGCAAGCATCTTTTCATTGATCAATCGGCTCGCAAAAAATAAGGAACCTCCGAAACAATTTAATTGTAGTTTAAGCTTGAACTGGGGTACAAGGATGATAAATGAGTTCACGGAAAAATTGGGCCTGATCGGTTCTTGCCTGTGACTTTACATCCGCAAGCTCATTTCGCAACTTCTCTTGACCTTGCTGGGCTCTCTTCGACTCCATCTAGTTTCTTAGTCAAGTCCCGTCGCAGCACTTCGAGGCCTGTCATTTACCGGCAAACATGTCACTCATGTCGCTAGCCGTTCCCAGCATTGGGGTAAGACCAAGAGACGATGTCGTCAATTGAGGTTGCAGCCAGGTACTCGACGTTGCACCACCCGTCTGTGTGCCCATCGACATCATTAGCATGTCGTATGTCGACGACGCTCCCATCGTTATTCCGTCTGACATTGGTCTAGATGGCGAGTCCGACGACGCTTTCTTGCTCTTCTCCTGTCTCGGGCTAGGTGTGAAGTCCATGTCTGAGTTCATGAGCCCCAAACCGTCATATCCAGAGGACAATCCATCAGTTCGGAGCGACCTCATGCATTCATCGTACATCGTCTTGAAGTTTTTCTTCGCATTTGAACTTAGTTGCTCCTCCCACGGGCTCATGCTCGACATCATCGCATTCTTGCCCTGTTTAACTAGAGAGGATTGTTCCTTTCTCCACCTGTTACTCTTAGTCTCCGATTTGGACGTTCCTTTAAAAAATAGTTCTTCTCGCGGTTCGAACTCGGAACGCTCCGAAACCTCCTGCGTTATTTCAACTTCCTCCCGTCCAAAGTCCTCGCCTGGCTCTTCCAGGTCCGCATGATGGTGGTATTTGGGTCGGATCAGCGTTTGCTCCCCCTCCTCGAAGGGATCCCTTGATGTCCCGCTCAGCAATCCGGCCTCAGCACTTCGCCCTTTATCACCATTGAGGTTCTTCTCACTTCTCAGTTTCATTCCGCTCACTGAAAGTCCAGCTTGATCTCTAGTCGTTGCTTCGTCAGCAAAAACGTCGGAAACGCTGCTAATCGTGGATCGGCTACGCCGTCTTTTAAACTTTCGCGTAGTTCCCGTGCTCAGCCTGGGAATCTTAGTTGTTACTCATAACGAGCTTCTACGCTGCATGCCTCGTGATAAGAAAAATTTGACGGCGATGCACAAGCTCCAAAATTAAAATCGAAAAAACTTCCTCAAGCCTACTCACTAAACTCCTTTAATATCAAAAAAATCCCTTCAATCTCTTAGAGATACTATTAGTGACTCAGCTCAAGTTACAGAAAGAGCCTGCTTAGTGTTAAGATATTACTAACTACACTCAGTTACCTGGTATAACAATATCACACTTTTTTTCAGGATTTCACAACAACACACAAAACACAATTGATAATTGATAACTAGATAAGAATACCCTATAGGTGACAGCGATCTTTTTGTTCAGTATCACTTTACCGCTACAGACGTATCAAATAACTGCCTCGTTTAAAATAAAACAAAGTTTTACAAAAGAGCAATGATGGCTTCAGTAACAGATAATTAAAACTTAGTCTTAAAGGAAAAAGACTTCCCTCGATTGGAACACTCCAAAAGAACAAAGCCCAGGACACTATCTTCTCAAGTGAGCGTGTCTTGTCTAATACACTCACCGAGGTCTCTTTTTAGGTGTCCTGCGATTGCGCGAGCTCAAGGCAACCTCTGCTCGAAAACTTCTAAAGCCCATGAAAAAGCTCTCCCACACCCGGACAGCTCCAAGTGCACGAGAGCAGGGCACAACTTTTCTTCTCAAGTGAGTGTGTATTTCCTAATGCACTTACCGAGGTCTTCTTTTATATGTTCACGGATTGCCCAAGCTTTCCTAGTAAGCAGCTCAAGGCAACCACACAACCAAAATAACTATCGGAAAAGAATTTGTTCGGATACTTCTGATAAATCCGATCTAGAATCCAAAGTTGATCGCGAACCTCCAGCTCAACTGGGCTCCTAAGTTCCCAATAGGAACACTCCGTTAGTAGTTGACCTTCTTTTCCGACCTGAAATGGATATCTTTAAGATGTACAAACTGCCCCGGAGGGTTGTTAAGACACTTAGCTTACTCCGGATGGTTACCTCGGAGGGTAACTTAGCCACCTATGTAACTTTGGAGGGTCCCCTTAAATTCACTAAAGAGGGTCAATAAGAGGCTTAAAACGCTCTTGAGGGTTGCTTCGGAGGGTTCCTTCAAAATTCTAAATTTTTCAAGTCTCACTTAGAAGGGTCTCCAACAAATCTCAGAATAGGTCAAAACAAGCTAAATTCTCTCCGGGGGGTTTATTTAAACTTCTTCGGAGGGTTGCGTGGAAAGTTTCTACTAAGGAGGTTTGCTAAGGGGCTAAGCTGACTCCGGAGGGTTGCTTCGGAGGGTTCCCCAAAAATCGAGAAAATGGACAATTCTACCGCTGTAAATTCTCCAATTTCACTCTAATTGACCTAAAACTAATTTGGTTGACTCGATCAACCTTCCCAGTAGGATAAAAAGGTGATCTCATAAACTTTTCTGCCGCTCGGAGGGTTCCCGAAAACTTGGACCGTCCAAAAAAACAAATTCTAAAAAAATTTTCCTACCTAAAGTTATCGGGCCAAAAACGGTCGCATTCTAGGAATTTGATCAAAAACGGCAAATTATGGTACTAAAATTTTTAAATTGTTCCGATCGGTTGGGTAGCCATTGAGAAATTGCCAAAAACAAGTTCGTCAAATTGGCCTTTTTTCACCACCTATACAGGTTCTGAAAGACTTTTCCCGCAATTCTTATTGAAAGTGCCTAACAATAATTGAAACAAGCGTAGTAGCCCCGTACGGCAATGGAATAATGCAAAAAATGGATCAAAGTTGGTTTCAATATTTGGGCCAAAACCTATATCAAATCTGGACCCTCCGATTCCTTCCTTTTCCTAGCTTTAAGTTGTTAGTTCAATCCACGGAGCTATTCGGAGGGTTACTCAAAAATCTTTCTTGCAACCGAGCACGTTTTGCTAGAACGCTCCTAACACAAAAAATTGTATCGCTCTAAATTTAAAAACTCAAAAATTCGATCCTCAAAACATATTGACAAAAATTGGAAAATATCAAGATTTTGATCGAAAAACTTTGTTTTCGCCAACTTCTACTTACTCTTTTTTCGCGCGGTTTCTTTAGTTAGGGCCATCGATTTACGTAGTAGCTCACTGCATAGGAGCTTGTTGCTGTTCGGGAAAGCTCGGATATCTAAAATTTTGTGGTTTTACAGTTTGGTCGAAAATCAGTAATTTTCGACAAAATTGTGGTGTTTCTCGGGTCTAAATAGGAGATAAGTAATAGACAGTAAGTATAATAATCTATTAGTAGTCGTTAATCAGTTTTGCTATACCCTTTTATGCACCAAAATACCCGAATTAGGACCCTTAACTCGGAAATTCGCAATCGATGGAGTGTGCAATCGGACCGCGCCAATTGTGCCCCCCACCACTTAAGTTTTAATGAAACAGTAATCGAACGATACTAAAATTGTGTCAACGATACCCAACAACCGTTGTGGATGTTGTTCCTGATGCCCCTGTTGAGTCTGGAACACGTAGGTCAGCTTGCCACTCTACCCTCCGGTCACCGGCAAAATCACCATTAACTTGCTTTAATACTCAAACAACACTCTAGGGAGGGTTCCCAACCCACCACCGAAACACTCAATCTTTCGATCAGAAATGATATAAATCAACCTGAAACAACAACAAATAGGAAGGTCAGATTGCATCTCGTCCGGAAATAACATATAAACTGTCACTATATGTTTTTTATTGTTTTTGGTCTTTTTTGGATTTATTACTGTTTTTTGTAGTTTTTTCTTTTCAAATAAATTTATATTTGGCTTTTTCTTGATTATACACTTTTTTTGTTCCGTTTTACGCTTTCGGTTCAAATGTTTTAGGTCCCGGGATCTTGGGATAAGCGGGCTCATGACTTCCCACCTAACGCTCCGGCCCTCGGAATTTTTGGTCTTAACTAAGTTTAAAAGCTAAATAGTACTAGGCGGAGTGTCGGCACCTTCCCCCTAACACAACAAAGGTCATTAAGGCCTCTAAATAGGGCATACGCCCAGAGCGGAGGGTTCGTCGCTGATTGCTGATCATGATGGTCTTATGCCTTTGACAGGCCCACCCAGGAGCGCCATAAAACGTCTATGTAACTTTCGCCCAAATACTACACAGTGACGGAGCGTAGAAAACGTACCTATATACGACTGGCCGGCGTCATTTACCTAAATTCTACTCGTTTTTCTTCGTTGGGACCTAGCCAGTTGATTTTCTGGTCTGCTTCCGGCTAAGTAAAAAGTTACTATTTTCAGGCCATCAGTCAAACGACTTTTAATCATCTTCCGCTTACATGCGAAGACAACCACATAGCTGGGTCTTGATACCCAGACTACATGATTGCTATTAAAAACACGGCTAGAATATCCTTTTTAATATGTTTTCGGTGACAGTGCTATATTAAATCCATTGGAGATGGATTGACCCTTTCCTCTTTCTAGCTACTCATATTCAAAAATAACAAATAATACCGGTGTTAATTCAAATATTTAGGTTATCAGAGTATCTAAAAAGTTAGTTTACTACAATCTTTCACCATATATTAGTCTGTGGGGGCCGAGCCTCCGCTTGCGCGCTCTTCCAGTAATAACGTCGTTAATACTTCCAATTCGTGGCGCAGGAGGGTACTGCTCCTTCCTTCTTCCCCACTGAAGCCTCCTTTCAGTCTATTGTCTCCAATTAGTTGTCTTTTCCTGCGCGATTGTCACAATAAGAGGCTTCATGTTTTTTTCTATGTTTCCGACCGTCTGTCACTCCCTATTTTAGTTGTTTTTTGTCAATTTTTAGCCAAAAATGATCATTTCCCGTATTTCTCAGAAATGGACTGTCTGCAACCAAAATTTCGAAATTTGAAAGTTCCACTTGCTGCGACAGAAGGTTCCGCTGTGCCAATCCGGGGGATTGGCACACAATCTCTGGTTTGTGAGGTTAGTTTTCTCGAAATTTAACCTCACAAACCTAAGGTTGCGAGGAGTCCAATGGAGTTCAACAGGCAGTGGGAATCTCACTAGCTTTAGCGCCTCTCGCAATTTTTGTATACTAAAACTTATCGTCCTTGAAAGGTCAATTTTTTTGAGGGTTTCTTGAAACTTTATGAACTTTACCAAAAAATACCCTCCGATATCGGAGATTTTTAATTCAATCCAAAGAACGGGTTATGGGAATTTCCTTTGCATCCGCGACTATCTCGAAATTTTTGACTCAAAAAAGGTGGCTCTCCGAAAAGTCAAAGTTTTGACTTTGTGCAGATTTTTAAATTTTTTATCGAAAACTACCTTGCCAAACTTGGGTTTTTACTTCAATCAAAATTACAGGTTATGTGAATCTCTTCTGCATAGCGGGCTACGCCCGTTGTTTCTAAACAAAAGGGGGAAAATAATGTGAATTCAGACACATATAAAAAAAGTTTGAAATGGTAAAAATAAGCACCAGAGTCATATGAAAAGCAACATTTTAAATGGAGATTAAAACAGTTTGAACTTGTTTATCGCCGGAAGTCGGCGCCAATCGGGTCATCGACTTCCACCACCAGAGTCTCGCGGACACAAGCTGCAGTGCCCCGCTGAACAGCAATCCCAAGTCTCTGCCGCAGAAAAAGAGTCTCTCTGTCGTCCCCGGTAGCCTGTGTTATTCTCTTGCCCAGGCTAGTGACGAAACGCAGCGTATCGGTTCCCAGTCCTCCAAGGGTTTCAATTGCAACTGGTTGGAAGATGTGAGACTCAGATATTGATTCGTATTTTGACCGTTTACGGGTCTCGGCCGCATCTGCCACAGTTGGTCCCTCTTTACCAGCGAGTTGCGCGTAAGATGAGGCTAGCCTATGGACACATGTAAATTCCCATGCCAACGCTCGCCCATGTGACCATGGCACCAGTGTCAGTCCGTCGAGTCTCTTGCGGTCAGACCAGAATAGTCCTTGCGGCTCGAGTGTCGATGGAATATTGGCTTGGATGAACGCTCTATGAATGATGTGATTGCCCATAGAGTGTCTGGCATGAACTGATCTACTCTTTTTGCAAACTAACGCATGTTTGCCGTAGGAATCGACTATATCGCCACAAGAGCACTTGTGTGGTGTACAGACTGGTGCGCCAAGTCGAAATCCAATGGCAATGCGAAATTCATCATCACTAAGTTGGAGTGCGAGTGATCGTGAAGGTAGTGCGTTGAGCCAGTCAGCAGCTCCGGGACACATTAATCCATTCAAGCGGGCACTGTCTCCTGAATCCTTGAGCAGTTCGGCCTGTTGAAGCATCATTGGTAGTGACCACTTTTTTTGCTTATATTTGCGTTCTGGCAAAGGCACGTCGGTGCTCACGTTGTTTCGCCAACGTTGGATAGCATCTTGAATTAGTGATTCTGTAGTGGGTTCGCTAGCATATATAGTATTACAAATGTCGAGAGTGCTGAATACAGATGACGCATATGCTGCAATGGCGAGTTTGGGTACCTGCATAATTCCCATTCCGCCCAGCTTGCAAGGCAGTGTCATGAGCTCCCATCGGGGATCGTCAATCATCACATTGAAAATAGCCTGCAATGTATTTCGAATGCACTCGTCAAATCGGTGTAAGGAAGTAGTGTTAAGGAAAAGAGTTGAGGTTCGCAGTATGTACATCAGTTTCGGGATATAAAAGCAGTTTTTTAAAAGAAAGAAAGCAACATGGGAAGGTAGGGATCGCAATCGACTGCACATTCGACTGAGTTCATCAAGTTTCTCATTAACAACGGCTTCTTGTGCGTTTTCGCCGATAGGAGCACCTAAGAGGACTAAATCTGTGGGTTCAGTGATGGTAAAATGAGGAAAAATCGCCAGGAAAGATTGGATAATCGAATCCCTCTCTCGTGCATCATCACAGAAAACGATGAGTTCGGACTTGTTTTTTAGGTTCAATTCCATTCCAATCTTGACCCCTTCGGTCATCACCATCTCGCGGTCTTTGAGGACGTTTTGCCACATGACATCACCAATGCTTATGTCGTCCACATAGCCGGATTTGAAATTTGAGATCAAGGTCTAAACAAAGAGCTATGATTCTCGGAAATGTTGACTTTTGGATTTGTTGCCGTTTTGTGGACTTCTCTCGATAAGTATCCTGTCAAATCTGATATCATTGAGAATGCGTTAAAATTGTAAATTCAAACAAACGTTTTCGCACATTTTTGTGCATCTTCAGGTTTTAAAAGTCTTCTAAACTATCTGTACAAAATGATCAAAGATCATAAAAAGTGTCATACACAACATTATTCCAAAATTGTAAGAATTCAACCGATCAAAACTTTACAAATTTTACTGAAATTAAGTAACAATTTTAAACATTTTGTCACAAATTTTTGAAAGTTTTCCCCTTTTTTATTTTTACAATTTCGTTTTGTCGCTAATTGTCATGCTAACGTGTAAGTTATTTCAAAAATTTTTTGTTTTAGCCAGAATTTTTCGATTCTGGAACTATAGCCTTATTGTCAACTCCCTACTTCTAAACTCGTCGCGCGTGTTAATTGCCGGTTTCTCTTTCCTAATGTCCAGCGCCTCTAGTGTAAGTAACTTGATGCTGCTGGACGCCTGGTCGATTATTTTCCAATTAAACTCAGACTTACTACTCTCACTACCACACTGGCTTATATGCTGTCGAACTGGGGTATCCTCTTTTCGGTGTTCCTCAATCCTTGGGGTGAGATGTCGGACCGTCTGCTTTTGTTCCTGCTTTTGTCAATAGTTATTTGTAAATCCAAAAATGCCAATTTTCCGTTTGTGTTTTGTGTTTCTATTGTGAACTGTAAATTTGGATGTAGTAATTTTGCAGCCGTAGCACTTTTTCAGGACCACCCTTCACTGTTCTCATTATATCGTCAACGTAACGGAGAAATAACTTAGCTTGCTGCACTGACTTGTTTTTCTCTCTTATTGCGATGCATTTTCTACAGTACCAGACCGTTTCACTTATATTTCGATACTCATCATCTGATATATCACCGCATTTTACGTGAAACCAGTTCAAACAGCATTCACATTCTACACCTTTTGACCTGTACGTGACTTTCTTTTTGCACTCGGAACATATTCCCTTAAGATCTTTCTCGGTCAAAACAATTTCGGAAATATCCCTCGATAGTGCAGTTTCGTGCTGCTTGAGCCAAAGAATTGCTAAAATAACGGCAAGAGATGCCTCCATTACCAAACCATCTTTTTTAACGTGCCATGTTTCATTGCACTTGAAATGGACTTGACTAACTGCCATGTTCAACTGTCTCTTCCTGGTTTTCCTAGCAATCGATGGTGGTTCATCTTGCTCATACAGTTTTCTCAGAGCTATGTCTATTGCTTCTTTCAGTGGAACATTTGTATACAAACTCTTCACATCTAGAGATATCAAAATTTCATTGGGCTCAAGATTAGTGCTGTCTAAGATTTCTCTCGCATCTAGTGAGTTGGTTTCGATGTTTGCACCCTCAAGGTTCTCGAAAAATTTTGCAAGAACCTTGTTCAAGTTATAATAAGAGCTACCGGGCAAAGAGATGACCGGTCTTAATGGGGTATTCACTTTATGCACTTTCGCCAACCCATAAAGCCTGGCGGAGTGCCCCACAGTAGACCTCATCCTTGTGTAGAGACTCTCACTTATTTCGTCTTTTTTCCTCATAGCCAACAACTTCTTATTGATGTCTCTTTCTATCTTCGAAACAATCACGTCACTTGTTCCTTTACTCTTGCTGAATTGATTTGAATCTAATGTATCCGACAACTTGTTCTCGTATATGTCCTTCCTCATTACACAAAAACATTACACATATCATTGATTTAATCGACGCAGTTTGTTGGAAGCTTGTCTTCATAATTTACTAAGTCGAGTTTTTTTAAGAAAAAAGTTTTGGCCTTCAAACAAGTGAAAGTTCTGAAACTTTGACAATTTGTTGGAAGTTTGGTGACTTTACTCCAAATTTATTGTGCCAATTCTCAGGTTAATTTTTCAAAACCCGATGAAAATTTCAATCGAAAAATGCGGCTGGGCGAATTTTTCCTGCATAAACGGCTATTCCTTAATCTTTTGTAAGAAAAGGTTATGATGTTTTGGTGAAAATTCCAAAATCTTAAAATGGTTCACTAATTTTTATTTTATTAGTTTTTGAAATGCATTTCGTCCCGCATCAGTCTATCAATTTCTAAAAATATCAAATATGTACCTCCAGTTTTAGCTAGACTCTAGGTGTCCCTCATTGAGACCTACAAAATTTATATATTTTTTGTTTTTCGTTTTTTTTTCGACATGCTTTTTTTATGATACTGTTGTATTACAAATGGTGAGAAGCTCCGCTTCGCCTGTGTTATTGTTTGCAGCATTGGTGCGGCCCTATTGAACCTTTTCTTGTGTCGTCGCTTGATGGAAAGGCCTCTTTTAATTTCTATTCAATTCGAGGTAAATACATGAGCGGTGGCACGGACAACTCGAGTGCTATGCAAAACGCTGCAAAGGCTTCGCAAATGCAACAAGAGTTGTATTCCTTACAAACTGAAGCTCTAGCCTATACTCGTAGATTGCGTTCTGATATTGCCACTCTGTTTCAACATGCACAGTCTGGTGTCCAGCAGTCCGAACAGGACTCTAACGCTGTAATGTCTCATAGAACAGCCAGAGACCAGTTTCTGGAGCAAGTGAAGTTGAACCAGATGAGCCTCACCAAAACCTATAGCGAACTAGCGAAATACATAAATTCGATAACTGCTAAAACAACAGCAATCACTACTCAATTAGGAGCAGGTCAAAATGCCCCGCATTTGCTGTTGAGTGCAAAATACGGAGATGATTGCCAGCAATCTGCTATCAAAATTGCTGGTTAGTCCAAACATGTTCATAACTTGACAAAGCATTGGAATTTTTTGCTATCATGTTGGCTGTGTGAGCTTTGTTGAAGCTTGAGTTATTTGACAATAAATTGCTTTTTACATTTCAATGCTCTTCTAAAAGGTTCTTCGTCGCCCACTGTTTACAATAAATATCAACAGATGCTCAACTCTGCCATTAACTGGGAGAAAGTTGAAGCAAACTCAGCCGCCATTCACGATGCTTTGCTGATGTCAGCGAATGTTGTCAAAAGAAGGGATGAATTGAAAGCAAAGTTCCCGGATCCCTCCACGATTGATTGCAAGCTAAAGGATCATTCTAAAACGTTAGCACACACAATCGACAATCGTTTTTCTATTTTTTCAATAGAACTTGTAGCTACAAATGAATTTGTTGTAGGTTTTCGGAAGATGGAGTTACGTTCATTACTAAAGCGTTTCTTGAGCACCGAATTATCCATGTGCGCCTCGAGAAGATATGCAACATCTACCTGTTTGTCAAGGATTCACAAATTGAAAAAGTTGGTCATTACATATTCTGACTTGTTAGCGTTTAAACACTTTACACGATTAAATTGCATCTTTAGTCCTTTTAGATCTAAGGTCGAATATGTATAAATAGATGCGCTATTTGTTAAAATGCAGTTGCAATTAGTCATAAAACTAAAATGGTCATGTTTTAAGAGCTAATTAATATCAATTCAAGTGTTCAACTTTGTTTAGATTAATTGTATTGGCATAAATGAAGTCCAAGATGACTCGAACTATGAGGCAGACAGGATACACCAACCGTCGAAGTACAAACTTTTCCAGCAGATGGGACTGTTCATCCACTCGTACTACTTTTTATCTCTCCGTCAGCTATACCCGCCCGTGAACGATGACGCAATTTTTAAGTGTCTTCGCATGTTGAGGTGAATGATACATAAACACAGTAGCATTGCAGAAACAGTGTTCTTGTTTCAAAAATTGACAGTTGAGCCGAAAATCTTTGGCTCAACTGCTGTCTGCTTAAAGATTTTCGGCCTTGTTTCCGCTTCCTAGTCTAATTTGAATTTCAAATGTCTTGTTTGCCTAGAATTCTTGGTCGATAAAAACAGGTATTATGAAAATGTTTGGGATTGATTTTTTTATTTTATTTTCAGACGCTATGGAAAATTTTATCACTTTTCGCAAGTTTTTTCTCGAAAATCTTTTACCGATTTTCAAAAAGTGTATCCATAGAAAAACCGCCCACACCCTTTTTTTAGGTCGACTAATTGGATTTTCCGAGCTTTCCTCAAATAGTACACCATCTGTTTGTTTTTATGAAAAATTTTCTGCGCCGCAAATGTTTAAAAAAACAGGCCAAAAAAGGCATTTGTAAGCACTTCGGAAAATTTGACAAAAAAGAGTTTTTTTTGGAGCGCTCCCCCTCAAATTTTATTTTATTGGCGGCCAAGGCGCCTTAAGAAATATTTTGAGGTTGTTCAGGTTGTTTTTAAATGATCTTTTAAAAATTTATCTTAGAAGATCATTTTTCGTAAATTAGTGAGTTTGAAAATTGCCGATTTGACTATGCATTGAACTAATATGTGGCTGCATTTTTCCCTGGTCTCTTTTTGCTTTACAAATTTGTCTATAGCCTTCGTTCGAAAACGTCTGTTGTGTAAAATTTGACCGCTATTTTTGATTTTTTTTTTTCGTTTTCTCGAAAACTAACCTATAAATCTGAGTTTTTTGTTTTTTTTTAAGCATAGCGGAAAAATTCCTTCACGGTGAAAAATTCCTTCAATCACGCTTCTCTTGCACTGAAGGGGTGATGCTTCTAAAATTTAGTATGGTAACTGTATCTGTTGGTTTTTGATACCACCCACAGCTAATTTTCCTGCTTTTGTCAATAGTTATTTATAAATCCAAAAATGCCAATTTTCCGTTTGTGTTTTGTGTTTCTATTGTGAACTGTAAATTTGGATGTAGTAATTTTGCAGCCCGTAGCACTTTTTCAGGACCACCCTTCACCGTTCTTGCTGCACTGACTTGTTTTTCTCTCTTATTGCGATGCATTTTCTACAGTACCAGACCGTTTCACTTATATTTTGATACTCATCATCTGATATATCACCGCATTTTACGTGAAACCAGTTCAAACAGCATTCACATTCTACACCTTTTGACCTGTACGTGACTTTCTTTTTGCACTCGGAACATATTCCGTTAAGATCTTTCTCGGTCAAAACAATTTCGGAAATATCCCTCGATAGTGCAGTTTCGTGCTGCTTGAGCCAAAGATTTGCTAAAATAACGGCAAGAGATGCCTCCATTATCAAACGATCTTTTTGAACGTGCCATGTTTCATTGCACTTGAAATGGACTTGACTAACTGCCATGTTCAACTGTCTCTTCATGGTTTTCCTAGCAATCGATGGTGGTTCATCTTGCTCATACAGTTTTCTCAGAGCTATGTCTATTGCTTCTTTCAGTGGAACATTTGTATACAAACTCTTCACATCTAGAGATATCAAAATTTCATTGGGCTCAAGATTAGTGCTGTCTAAGATTTCTCTCGCATCTAGTGAGTTGGTTTCGATGTTTGCACCCTCAATGTTCTCGAAAAATTTTGCAAGAACCTTGTTCAAGTTATAATAAGAGCTACCGGGCAAAGAGATGACCGGTCTTAATGGGGTATTCACTTTATGCACTTTCGCCAACCCATAAAGCCTGGCGGGCTGCCCCCCAGTAGACCTCATCCTTGTGTAGAGACTCTCACTTATTTCGTCTTTTTTCCTCATAGCCAACAACTTCTTATTGAATTCTTTTTCTATCTTCGAAACAATCACGTCACTTGTTCCTTTACTCTTGCTGAATTGATTTGAATCTAATGTATCCGACAACTTGTTCTCGTATATGTCCTTCCTCATTACACAAAAACATTACACATATCATTGATTTAATCGACGCAGTTTGTTGGAAGCTTGTCTTCATAATTTACTAAGTCGAGTTTTTTTAAGAAAAAAGTTTTGGCCTTCAAACATATGAAAGTTCTGAAACTTTGACAATTTTTTGGAAGTTTGGTGACTTTACTCCAAATTTATTGTGCCAATTCTCAGGTTAATTTTTCAAAACCCGATGAAAATTTCAATCGAAAAATGCGGTTGGGCGAATTTTTCCTGCATAAACGGCTATTCCTTAATCTTTTGTAAGAAAAGGTTATGATGTTTTGGTGAAAATTCCAAAATCCTAAAATGGTTCACTATATTTTATTTTAATAGTTTTTGAAATGCATTTCGTCCGAGCTTTCCTCAAATAGTACACCATCTGTTTGTTTTTATGAAAAATTTTCTGCGCCGCAGGCAAATGTTCAAAAAAACAGGCCAAAAAAGCCGTTTGTAAGCACTTCGTAAAATTTTGACAAAAAAGGAGTTTTTTTTTGGAGCGCTCCCCCTCAAATTTTATTTTATTGGCGGCCAAGGCGCCTTAAGAAATATTTTGAGGTTGTTCAGGTTGTTTTTAAATGATCTTTTAAAAATTTATCTTAGAAGATCATTTTTCGTAAATTAGTGAGTTTGAAAATTGCCGATTTGACTATGCATTGAACTAATATGTGGCTGCCTTTTTCCCTGGTCTCTTTTTGCTTTACAAATTTGTCTATAGCCTTCGTTCGAAAAAGTCTGTTGTGTAAAATTTGACCGCTATTTTTTATTTTTTTTTTCGTTTTCTCGAAAACTAACCTATAAATCTGAGTTTTTTGTTTTTTTTAAGCATAGCGGACTTGGAAAGCTCCCATCCATAAGCGGTTACCCTCATTTTTTTTCCATAAAATTATGGCCCTCAGAATAATTAAATTTTTGATTTTTTTTACTGTTTTTCGAATCTTTTTGACTTTTCGTTGAAAAATAACCTCCCAAATCTAAGGTTGTGGGTTCATTTGAGATAACGGGTAGTGCGAAGCTCCCCTGTTTTAGCTTCCACTCACAATTTTTTTACACCAAAAGTTATCGTCCTCAGAAAAGTCAATTTTTTTTTTACTTTTTGAGCGTTATTTTTTTTAAATTTTGAGTTTTACCAAAGAAGTATCCCATATCTGAGATGTTGGGTTCAACCTAAAGAATGGGTTCAGGAAAGCTGCTTTGCATACGCGAAGAAGTCCAATTTTTGAAACAAATATTTATGATTCTCAGAAAAGTCAAATTTTAGAATTTTTTTTTTGAAACTTTTTGACTTTTCTCGAGACGTACCCTGCCAAAATTGCGTTTTTGGGTTCAGTCGAAATTACAGGTTAGGCGAATCTCTGCATTAGCTGTCACCAATCAATTTTTTAAGCGTTTTCTTCTAAAACTTAATGAATTTTACCGAAAAGTACCCTCCCATATCTGAGATATTGGGTTCAATCCAAAGAACGGGTTATGGAACCTGTTTTGCAGACTCGACTACACACAACTTTTTATACAAAAAAATTATGGCCCTTGGGAAAACCAAAATTTTGATTTTTACTGTTTTTTGAAGTTTTTCGAACCCTCAAATTACCCCTGCAGTAACAAAACTGAGCAAAATTTACGTAAAATTGCAAAGTTGGGCTCTAAATTTCTGAAATTCCTAGGGAAAAAGAATTCATTTTGATGCAGTTTTCTCAAATAGGGATAGTTCCTTAATTTTATGTGGCTTCCTTAAGTTCATTGGTACTTTCAAATTTCTGTTGGCTATGGTTTCAGTTGTGATAACTATCTTACTACGGACAATGGATAAGTCAGCAAGCTGTAGCTTGCTAAAGCTATTAAATGCTTGCTCCGATGACTGGGATTTCGAAAGCCGTAGTTTAAAAGCTGTAATGAGAGCGCACTATTTTGCAAGGGATGATCTAAGTGTAATCTGTGGTGTTCTTAGGTACTACAAAGATTTCCTGACGGAAGACTGTGCCAAGTGTGGGAGGATCATGTTGCATGGTCTGCCCCCATTCTGCATCGACCACAGCATGTTGGAGATTGACAAATCGGGAATGGGTCCAGAAGCCAAGATTCCCAAGTACCACGTCGAGTGTTTCCCCCATAATTTGTGACGCTCCAAAAAACAGGAGCATTGAAAAGGAGGCTTAAAACTTAAATGATTACTGATAATTTTGTTTTGTCTGATTTGTTTCTGTCACCCTAATATTCGCAATAAATTTTTCCATAAAGTTTCTCTAAAGCCATTGAGAAAATGTTTAACTTTTCAGTGTGTGTGAAGCCATTTTCTTGAACGCGCTTCTATTTCATTTTTTGAAACCGAAATATGAATGGATTTGAATTTAACTGAAAGTAGTGGGTTTGTTCCCGGAAAACGTCTTTGCACTTGAGATAGCAAGTCTTATAACTAATAAAAAAAGACTCTTTTCTCTCTAATTTTTCAGATATTGATGAACAAAAAGATTTGTCACGTGTTTAGCTTTTTTTTTCTTCCAAAAAGGTCTTGAAACTTTTTGATGCGCAAGTTTGGATTGTGTTCGAAAATGAGGATGAACTTTGTATTCGGGTGTTTTTGTTATTTACGCAAGTCGCAAATGTTGTTGCGACGCAAATATTGTTGCGACAAAATGTGTTCATTTTGAAAGTATTCATTTTGATCAACCAGCTATTAAGTGCAACCAATGCTAAGGATATTAACACAGACTATTATATTACAAATAGCACTTTAGCTTCAAGGTATCATGGCGTAGAGGTAGGAAGGGTCGGATGTTTTTAATGAACTTTTTCGTATACTAGTTAAAATGCATCGGCTCTATAAATGGAGGTGTGTTAGTTTGTAAATTTCTTTTATTTTCAAATTAGCTGGTACTGCTAATGGGACATAATTGCAGTCTCATAATTGGTGTCTAATTAGAAATGTTGAGACTCAAAGTTCTACTCTTTCAGTTTTTCCAAGTAGCATTATCGGTCAAATTTTTGCTCGTGTATGCGAACTGCAACTTCACCTCTATGTTGTGCTTTTTTTCCACCCAAAATCAGTGACAAAAATAATAATCAGACTGGGTTGAGTGATATATCATTTTAAAGCCGGGCTAAAAGCTACTTGATTTTACCAAAAGGAAAATTAGTTTTTGAGCCTCATCTAGCGATACTCTGACAAAAAACGATTTTCGAAAATAAATGAAATTTTTAGTGCAAAAAATATTCATCTAAAATTTATTTATTTTTTTGTAGGCAATTGTTGTCGTTTTTGACTAATTCACTAAATTTCTACGGGTTTATCTATTTATATAATCACACGACTTGCAAAAAAAAACATGAACTTGAAAAAAAAAATTTTCTGAGAACGTGGTCGGAGCATGCTGTGCTAGTGGCAACCGGCTATCCTTGTTAGCGGTTTGGCTTTTCGTTTTCTTAAATTTCAATCCAAGTGCATTTGCTCAAATGGCAAATCGCGCTCTCCAATAGTGCAAAAACCAAAACAGTTCAATTTCGAAAATGGACCTAAATTTTCCACAAGTCATAGGCGAACTAAAAAATGTCCATTGATGCAGTTTTCACTAATGGATTAATTACGCTTTCGATTAGCAAGCTTTATCAAATCGAAATGTAGACTTTTGTCTCAGGTTAACAACTAATTAAAGAACATCAGTTGATTCAATTGCTGCTGACATGCTCAGTTTTGTGAAATTTTGATTAGGTGGAGTACGTGTTAAGTATTAATTTGTTTTTCAAATAAATTCGAAAAAATTATTATGTTTTTGCAGATTCTTGGTTTTTGGCCTAGTTTCCGTCGGTTTTTTCGTTATTTAAATGGCATCTGTTCCTGTTTATCTGCCTGCTTTGTAAAACATGGATTTTATTTTGATTCTAATTTTTTTTACTATAATTGAAGGTTCTGCAATTTGTCTTTCTAGCAAGTCTGATCTCAAATAATTTTTTACAATTTTTTTTTGAATAAACAGTTTTGGCTTAATTGTATCGGCTTAATCTATTTATTTTGCGTAGTTTAGAAGACCGAAACATCCTTGTTGGACAAAATCAAGTAAAATGAAACTGTATGTATGGTATAGGGTTTTTTAAAAAGATTTTTGAGACTATTTCGATTTTTTTTCATGTTCTGCAAAATTTTTGGTTCGAAATTTAAAATTTTGCGTTCATTTGAAATAAATGGTTTATTAAAGCTCCCCTGAATGATTGACTGCGCCTAGTTTCTTTAAACACAAAAGAAACTTAGTGACTTTTCTCGAAAGCTACCCAGATAATTCTTAGGTTAAATTTCCGATCGAGAAACCTGATTTTAGAGATATTCTCTGCTTAAGAGGCGACGTCCCTCTACTGCAGAAAAGTCCCGTTTTGAACGTTTTACCGTTTTTAGAAACTTTGACTTCTCTTAGAAACTAATCTATGAAATCTGAGACGAAGGGTCCAATCGAAAGAACTGCTTGCGATACTCTTTTCGTCAGAAGCAGCAGCTCCTCAATTTTTTGCAAGAGAGTTTTTTTTGGAGCGCTCCCCCTCAAATTTTATTTTATTGGCGGCCAAGGCGCCTTAAGAAATATTTTGAGGTTGTTCAGGTTGTTTTTAAATGATCTTTTAAAAATTTATCTTAGAAGATCATTTTTCGTAAATTAGTGAGTTTGAAAATTGCCGATTTGACTATGCATTGAACTAATATGTGGCTGCCTTTTTCCCTGGTCTCTTTTTGCTTTACAAATTTGTCTATAGCCTTCGTTCGAAAAAGTCTGTTGTGTAAAATTTGACCGCTTTTTTTTATTTTTTTTTCGTTTTCTCGAAAACTAACCTATAAATCTGAGTTTTTTGTTTTTTTAAGCATAGCGGACTTGGAAAGCTCCCATCCATAAGCGGTTACCCTCATTTTTTTTCCCATAAAATTATGGCCCTCAGAATAATTAAATTTTTGATTTTTTTTACTGTTTTTCGAATCTTTTTGACTTTTCGTTGAAAAATAACCTCCCAAATCTAAGGTTGTGGGTTCATTTGAGATAACGGGTAGTGCGAAGCTCCCCTGTTTTAGCTTCCACTCACAATTTTTTTACACCAAAAGTTATCGTCCTCAGAAAAGTCAATTTTTTTTTACTTTTTGAGCGTTATTTTTTTTAAATTTTGAGTTTTACCAAAGAAGTATCCCATATCTGAGATGTTGGGTTCAACCTAAAGAATGGGTTCAGGAAAGCTGCTTTGCATACGCGAAGAAGTCCAATTTTTGAAACAAATATTTATGATTCTCAGAAAAGTCAAATTTTAGAATTTTTTTTTTGAAACTTTTTGACTTTTCTCGAGACGTACCCTGCCAAAACTGCGTTTTTGGGTTCAGTCGAAATTACAGGTTAGGCGAATCTCTGCATTAGCTGTCACCAATCAATTTTTTAAGCGTTTTCTTCTAAAACTTAATGAATTTTACCGAAAAGTACCCTCCCATATCTGAGATATTGGGTTCAATCCAAAGAACGGGTTATGGAACCTGTTTTGCAGACTCGACTACACACAACTTTTTATACAAAAAAATTATGGCCCTTGGAAAAACCAAAATTTTGATTTTTACTGTTTTTTGAAGTTTTTCGAACCCTCAAATTACCCCTGCAGTAACAAAACTGAGCAAAATTTACGTAAAATTGCAAAGTTGGGCTCTAAATTTCTGAAATTCCTAGGGAAAAAGAATTCATTTTGATGCAGTTTTCTCAAATAGGGATAGTTCCTTAATTTTATGTGGCTTCCTTAAGTTCATTGGTACTTTCAAATTTTTGTTGGCTATGGTTTCAGTTGTGATAACTATCTTACTACGGACAATGGATAAGTCAGCAAGCTGTAGCTTGCTAAAGCTATTAAATGCTTGCTCCGATGACTGGGATTTCGAAAGCCGTAGTTTAAAAGCTGTAATGAGAGCGCACTATTTTGCAAGGGATGATCTAAGTGTAATCTGTGGTGTTCTTAGGTACTACAAAGATTTCCTGACGGAAGACTGTGCCAAGTGTGGGAGGATCATGTTGCATGGTCTGCCCCCATTCTGCATCGACCACAGCATGTTGGAGATTGACAAATCGGGAATGGGTCCAGAAGCCAAGATTCCCAAGTACCACGTCGAGTGTTTCCCCCATAATTTGTGACGCTCCAAAAAACAGGAGCATTGAAAAGGAGGCTTAAAACTTAAATGATTACTGATAATTTTGTTTTGTCTGATTTGTTTCTGTCACCCTAATATTCGCAATAAATTTTTCCATAAAGTTTCTCTAAAGCCATTGAGAAAATGTTTAACTTTTCAGTGTGTGTGAAGCCATTTTCTTGAACGCGCTTCTATTTCATTTTTTGAAACCGAAATATGAATGGATTTGAATTTAACTGAAAGTAGTGGGTTTGTTCCCGTAAAACGTCTTTGCACTTGAGATAGCAAGTCTTATAACTAATAAAAAAAGACTCTTTTCTCTCTAATTTTTCAGATATTGATGAACAAAAAGATTTGTCACGTGTTTAGCTTTTTTTTTCTTCCAAAAAGGTCTTGAAACTTTTTGATGCGCAAGTTTGGATTGTGTTCGAAAATGAGGATGAACTTTGTATTCGGGTGTTTTTGTTATTTACGCAAGCAAAGCGTGTGTGATAGTATGAACTCTCTTTTTTTCCAAGCTAAGTCGCAAATGTTGTTGCGACGCAAATATTGTTGCGACAAAATGTGTTCATTTTGAAAGTATTCATTTTGATCAACCAGCTATTAAGTGCAACCAATGCTAAGGATATTAACACAGACTATTATATTACAAATAGCACTTTAGCTTCAAGGTAACACAGCATAGAGGTAGGAAGGGTCGGATGTTTTTAATGAACTTTTTCGTATACTAGTTAAAATGCATCGGCTCTATAAATGGAGGTGTGTTAGTTTGTAAATTTCTTTTATTTTCAAATTAGCTGGTACTGCTAATGGGACATAATTGCAGTCTCATAATTGGTGTCTAATTAGAAATGTTGAGACTCAAAGTTCTACTCTTTCAGTTTTTCCAAGTAGCATTATCGGTCAAATTTTTGCTCGTGTATGCGAACTGCAACTTCACCTCTATGTTGTGCTTTTTTTCCACCCAAAATCAGTGACAAAAATAATAATCAGACTGGGTTGAGTGATATATCATTTTAAAGCCGGGCTAAAAGCTACTTGATTTTACCAAAAGGAAAATTAGTTTTTGAGCCTCATCTAGCGATACTCTGACAAAAAACGATTTTCGAAAATAAATGAAATTTTTAGTGCAAAAAATATTCATCTAAAATTTATTTATTTTTTTGTAGGCAATTGTTGTCGTTTTTGACTAATTCACTAAATTTCTACGGGTTTATCTAGTTATATAATCACACGACTTGCAAAAAAAAACATGAACTTGAAAAAAAAAATTTTCTGAGAACGTGGTCGGAGCATGCTGTGCTAGTGGCAACCGGCTATCCTTGTTAGCGGTTTGGCTTTTCGTTTTCTTAAATTTCAATCCAAGTGCATTTGCTCAAATGGCAAATCGCGCTCTCCAATAGTGCAAAAACCAAAACAGTTCAATTTCGAAAATGGACCTAAATTTTCCACAAGTCATAGGCGAACTAAAAAATGTCCATTGATGCAGTTTTCACTAATGGATTAATTACGCTTTCGATTAGCAAGCTTTATCAAATCGAAATGTAGACTTTTGTCTCAGGTTAACAACTAATTAAAGAACATCAGTTGATTCAATTGCTGCTGACATGCTCAGTTTCGTGAAATTTTGATTAGGTGGAGTACGTGTTAAGTATTAATTTGTTTTTCAAATAAATTCGAAAAAATTATTATGTTTTTGCAGATTCTTGGTTTTTGGCCTAGTTTCCGTCGGTTTTTTCGTTATTTAAATGGCATCTGTTTGATCTGTTCCTGTTTATCTGCCTGCTTTGTAAAACATGGATTTTATTTTGATTCTAATTTTTTTTACTATAATTGAAGGTTCTGCAATTTGTCTTTCTAGCAAGTCTGATCTCAAATAATTTTTTACAAATTTTTTTTTGAATAAACAGTTTTGGCTTAATTGTATCGGCTTAATCTATTTATTTTGCGTAGTTTAGAAGACCGAAACATCCTTGTTGGACAAAATCAAGTAAAATGAAACTGTATGTATGGTATAGGGTTTTTTAAAAAGATTTTTGAGACGATTTCGATTTTTTTTCATGTTCTGCAAAATTTTTGGTTCGAAATTTAAAATTTTGCGTTCATTTGAAATAAATGGTTTATTAAAGCTCCCCTGAATGATTGACTGCGCCTAGTTTCTTTAAACACAAAAGAAACTTAGTGACTTTTCTCGAAAGCTACCCAGATAATTCTTAGGTTAAATTTCCGATCGAGAAACCTGATTTTAGAGATATTCTCTGCTTAAGAGGCGACGTCCCTCTACTGCAGAAAAGTCCCGTTTTGAACGTTTTACCGTTTTTAGAAACTTTGACTTCTCTTAGAAACTAATCTATGAAATCTGAGACGAAGGGTCCAATCGAAAGAACTGCTTGCGATACTCTTTTCGTCAGAAGCAGCAGCTCCTCAATTTTTTGCAAGAAAAATATGATATCTCAGGGAAGATTCATACTTCTCAAAAATTTTAAGCCTTCTTAATTATTTTAGTACAGAAACAACTAAGGTTTCATCAAAGTCCAATTTTTGAAACTACCCATTTTTGAAACTACCCATCAGTAGAAACAATTCAAATATATCAGAAAGTTACCTCTAGTTTTAGCTGGGGACCCCTAGTAATTTTTCTTGAGACATACGAACATTTTGGGTCACCTACAATCTTTTTCAACTTTTTTCATTTTTATCGACTTCTTATTTTTTATGTTGGTGTTGCTTCTGTGTTTAATGAAAAAAGAGTCAATTATAGAGGATTCACGAATTTCAAAGAGCTTTAACGTGATGTTTTTCTTCGATTTTCTAAAATGGAAAACTATTTGGAAAAAAACTAAATCTTTTTTTGGTTTCCTGGAACTGATATAATCTTTTCCATTTTTTTGGCTATTTTCTACCTTTTAAGCAATTAATGTGCATAACATTATTTTAGCAGAACAACTAATACTGATTTGTAATACCTATTTCAAGAAGAAAGTTTTGAAATCGTGTTTTATGTAGCAGCGTACCGTTACCAAAAATCGATTTTTTGGGGGGGGGGGGGATTCATGATTTTAATATTGCTACTGTTTGTCGATATAGTGCCGCAGCCGGTCAGTTTTTTGGCTCAGATGACCGCAACCAGGGCTGGTGTGGGAGTTTTTTTTGAAATAGTTTTTATTTGGTTTTTTTATTCAAATTAAATTTACAACTTATTCTTACCAAGTTTTTCTAAAACTCAGGAATGTTTATATATTGGAAATACCATAGGTGAAACATTCCCACTCTCACGGCAGCACTAGAGGTAACGCATATGCTTGCGTCGACAAAGATAATTAGTTTTTTTGGTTCATGTATGTAGTTTTTGCTTTGATTTTTTTGTGTCAAGTTGAAAACTACTACGATTTAAGAATATAATTTTTTTTCGTTGTTTTTAGTAAAGTCACAAGCAAACTCTGAATCGGGCCGTATAATTTTAATTTTCCGAAGTGCTGATTCGAACTAATTACAGGTTTTTGAACTAAACAAAAAAAGATTTTCCTGTGGTTCACAAGTGAAATGATTCCATCACCGACGTTTTGAATTTGTCAAATGAGGTTTAATGGTTTTGAAATTCAATGAAAAAATTTTAGCTTGAACACTAGTCCTGAACGAGTTGAAGTTATTTGAAAAAAGTAATTACAGTGTGTTTTTGAAACAGTCCTCTAAAAACAACTTCAAGAACATATCATGTTTTTTATCGCAAGTGGTCTGAAGGTCTGTTTCTGCTTCGTTCAAAATTAACGCTAGTCCCAATGTTTTGTATGGAATTATAGCTCCATTGAACTTGCGTTGGGCGATAATTCATTTTTTACATTTCTGTTTATTTTCAGATTACAACAAAATTGAGAAAAAAACGCGCAAATATTTGAGAGAAATTTGTGCCTTGTGTGCTTTCGGAGAGTTTGCGTCATTGCAGGAATTATGATTAACAAAGAGCATCATGAATGTCAAGGTGCTCTTTTTTTTCGAAAAAATTTATAATTAGCTATTCTCATATTTTCCTCAAAATGGTCCAAAAACTTGGGTCTGATTCTTTTCCGGACTTTTTGTAGGCCAGCTAAGGCATTCTTTGTCTGTTTTTTCTTTCTTTTTCCTCAAAAAGACTGATCATTAAGCGCGATATATTTCGCGCTATTAACGCGTAAGCGGAGATTTATTCCGTCTTAGAACTCGTTCCAAATTGGTTGAACGAAGCTCACTTGCCATAATTGATTTGTTACAAGGAGCGAAATGTATCCTTATGTACTTTATAGGGCGTGTGGGGGGGGGGGGGGGGGGGGGTGATGATTTTCATAAAAAATTTCAAACTAAAAAAAATTTCTTTCTATTTTGTTTCATTTAACTATTAATGTTATAACTGCTCCATAAACCTTAAAAAGCAGTCGGAACATTCAGGGCTTCGCCCTGATGCGAGCATTCTTGTTTGCCATAAATGATTTGCTACTAGGAGCGAAATATATCACTTTGAATTTTAAACTTTTCTTCCTGTGCGTCAAAAAGCGAATTTAGTATTGGAACATTAGTTTTCTCGCTCTCTCAAACAGTCATTTGTTTCAAACAAACTAAGCGCAAATTGTTTACCTCAGTCTGAAATTTTTTGTTTCACTTTAAAATGCATCCTTGGGGCTTTCAGCCACTTTTCGAGTCTTCCCGTTCTCAGATTTTGTTGTGCCATAGCGCCACCCAGTGACCAATGGTGTGCATATGGAACAAACACCAGTGGCAAATAATGAATTTGTGGGGCCATAGTGTTTGTGTTTACGAAGCAAACGTCATTGAATTTTGGATTCAGTATGCCATTCAAAGATCCTGCAAAGCGGAAACAGTATGCCCAAGAATATTATGCACGAAAAGTCATGCGCAAGAACGGTGAGTTAAGCTTGCAACATATTCATTGTCGTGGTACAAAATATACGGTAGCCGTGTTTTGTCATGTCAGTCTCTACTTTGCCGTTGAAGCCTTCCATGCGTTCGACAGACAAATTGCCAAAAACACATCGGTGAGAACTACGATAAATGTTCCAAAAACGTTTCAGACACCTTCTTAATTGTGTTTGTTAATTGTGTTTGTTAATTGTGTTTCACTGGAAAATCTTCAATGTTCTAAGAATCTTCCTGAAACGTTTCAGACATGTTCTCAGTTTGTTTCAGCTGAAGCAGATGCTGAAAGAGGAAATCAAGTGTTATCCGACAAAGAAACGTTCACGATGTGCCCTGGAGCTTGTGATGGAGCCCTCAGTCATTGCGCGCTTCCGGTACCCAAGGCACACCACTACTTTCTTCGAATGCTTCGAGAAAACAACATAAGCTGCGATTATCATTAGTGCAAATGAGACTGATGGCATATCGGCAGACGAAACGAGAAAGACGTTGTCACAGTTTTTCCGCAAGAACACTGTCTGCCAATCTGCGACTACCATTGTGCAGACACCTCAGTGACTCTTAGACTGAACTTTTCATTGTTTCTGTCTTGTTTCATTTGGTGTTCAACTTTATAACTTCTGAATTTCAAATTGTTTAGTTTATCGGACATTTTTTCCAAGATCCTCAATAGGTTCCAGAACGAATTCAAAACGTTCTCAGAGCGTCCTCAGAGAATAGGACGAATTATTTCCAAAACATTCCACGATAATGCTCCGGCATGTTTCTTAAACGTTCTTAGTTGTTCAACGAAACGTTTCCAAAACAATCCCCGATAATGCTCCGGCATGTTTCTGAAACGTTCTTAGTTGTTCCAGAATAATCCGAAAACGTTCTCCAATTTTGTTCCAAAAACGTTCTTCTGTAATGTTTGTGATTGTTCTCAGAACTTTCCAAGATACATTCCTAAAACGTTCCTGAAACGTATTGAGATCCTGCTAGAGAAAATTTTAAGAATGTTTTTGAAATGTTAATTCAGAACGATATTTCCGTTAGGGTTAGAAATACGTTCCAAAAACGTTTTTAGACGGTTCCAAAAACGTTCTGAATGTGGAAAAACGAAACTATACCACAGACCCGGAACGATCGAGGGGTTGAAATATTGAGGCGTTGAAAAGTGTTCCAAAGTCGTTCTTAGAACGTTTAGCAAACGTTCCGATGAAATTCCCAGAACGTCGAAGAAATTCCCCGGATGCCGCACTACAAATGGAACGTTCCTGGAAGATTCTGGAACGTTCCTCACAATTTGTATATATGGCAGCAGTCGGAAAGCCGATTGACTGTTCCATTTTGTTCCAATCAGGGTTTGAAAACTGTTCCACAAGTATTCCAGGAACGTTCCAGAACGTTCCAACTGCCGAGCTTAACCATGTGAACATACGACATAAATACTCCGCGTTCCGACTTCTCCAAATGATTTGGAACGTTCTGGAACATTCTTGGAACACTTATGGAACACCCAATTGTTTACTGGGAGGAGTAATAATTTTTTGACCCCTAATTTTTGTTCAAGGAATTCACATTGCAGTTTTAGTACAAGCTTGAATTTTTTTTTGTCGGAGTAGAATTAACAAACACTGCCATAAAGAAGGTGCCAGTGCAGTACTCTTAGATGTTACCTGATAATTGTGGATTTCAAAAGCATTTACCGATAATCTTCTTTAAGATTCCAAGTTGCATCAAACACTTCGCCAAACTTGCTTGGGAAAGCACTACATTTTTTTTTGCATTTTGAGATTGTTTTTTGCACTCTACGTGTTAATTTTTGGTTTTTTGCCAGTTTTTTGCCGTATGTTGTAAAATAATTTGTCAAGTGGTTCGAGGTTAGATTGGATTGTTCAATAGAATGTTTGAATAAATCACTGCTGTAAGTAATCTTTTTCTTACATTTTTTTCTATCAATGTTCGATCTGTTGTCTACTTTTAGAAAAAGAAGCAGAACATAATTAATTTCTTAAGTTTGTTTCGTTGCTTTCTGCAAGCCTATAGTCGTTTGTCATTTAGTTCATTTTTGAAAGTTAAGAGCAGTTTTGTTATCGCTTTAGCTTCTTTCTTGATCTGATTTATTCTCAAATTACAGTTGCTATTTTATTGTGCGCAATGTTTTGATTAAACAAAATTACTATACTCCATTTTAGGAATTAGATTTCATGACTTATTGTTCCGTCTTTCGTAGCGAAAGTAACGGAATATTTGTGCTCGGGGTGGGTTTTTTCAGACGAAAATCGATTTTTTAACCAGCCATTTTTGACAGGATTTTCAAGTATCATTCAAAAGGTATCGTTTTCCTGAGCTTAATTTTGAAAAGACATTTCACCTGTGATTATTTTTTGCGTAGATATGGCGGTTTGAAGAATGCCATTTTGGCCAATTTGGGACAGTTAACGCGCGATATATTTCGCGCTAATAACGCGTGAGCGGAGATTTATTCCGTCTTAGAAATTGTTCCAAATTGGTTGAACGAAGCTTATTTGCCATAATTGATTTGTTACAAGGAGCGAAATCTATCCTTTTATACTTAATAGGGCGTGTGGGGGGGATGATTTTCATTAAAAATTTCAAATTAAAAAAATTTCATTCTATTTTGTTTCATTTAATTTTTTTATGTTATAACTGCTCCATAAACCTTAAAAGGCTGTCGGAACATTCAGAGCTTCACCCTGATACGAGCATTCTTGTTTGCCATAAATGGTTTGCTACTAGGAGCGAAATATATCTTTTTGAGTTTTAAACTTTTCTTCCTGTGCGTCAAAAGGCGAATTTAGTATTGGAACATTAGTTTTCTCGCTCTCTCAAACAGTCATTTGTTTCAAACAAACTGAGCGCAAATTGTTTACCTCAGTCTGAATTTTTTAAATCTATTATATATTTAAATGCGGGCTTCACTATCTCGCCATGTTAAAGCTTTTTCAACGTATCATTTTAGCATGTTTAAGCTATATCGTATATTGCAATGGTTAAGAGTTTTTTTTTCGATTTTCTAATTTGATTTTAATGGTTATTTTACCGAGTTTTAATTAAGCAGCCCAATATCGAATTACGGGTTGCGAATTTGGCCTCCAATTTTGAATACCCGAATCATTTTAGTTGAAGAGATAGACGATTTTTGAGATTTTTTCAAAAATTTTCAGAAAATTCAATTAACAAAACAATTTACAAAACTTGAAGTTCCCATCCCTGTAGGTGGGTACTGTCAGAGTACTATCAAGGATTGCGAGTCTTGCCTCCAAATATGACTGCTCAAATTCTTGTAGTTTTCGAGATATGACGTTTTTTGTGATTTTTTCAAAATTGTTTACCTCAGTCTGATTTTTTTAAATTCACTTTAAAATGCATCCCTCAGGCTTTCAGTTATTTTTGGAGTCTTCCCGTTCTCTATTTTGTTCAGATGACAACATAACTACACCCCACTTGTTGACTCCCACTAGAACTCAAAAATGTTTCGAAAAATATATACATATGAGCAAATCAATAACTTGATCAGAATAGTTCATTGTTTTAACCTTCTTTAATTAGATTTTTCTTTACGCACAGAAAAAATGTTGAATTCTAAGCGACAGCGAGTCTGGACGACAACTGTTCGTCACGAAATGTTCATCCGACACATCTTATTTTTATCGACTTCTTATTTTTTATGTTGGTGTTGCTTCTGTGTTTAATGAAAAAAGAGTCAATTATAGAGGATTCACGAATTTCAAAGAGCTTTAACGTGATGTTTTTCTTCGATTTTCGAAAAAGGAAAACTATTTGGAAAAAAACTAAATCTTTTTTTGGTTTCCTGGAACTGATATACTCTTTTCCATTTTTTTGGCTATTTTCTACCTTTTAAGCAATTAATGTGCATAACATTATTTTAGCAGAACAACTAATACTGATTTGTAATACCTATTTCAAGAAGAAAGTTTTGAAATCGTGTTTTATGTAGCAGCGTACCGTTACCAAAAATCGATTTTTTGGGGGGGGATTCATGATTTTAATATTGCTACTGTTTGTCGATATAGTGCCGCAGCCGGTCAGTTTTTTGGCTCAGATGACCGCAACCAGGGCTGGTGTGGGAGTTTTTTTTGAAATAGTTTTTATTTTGTTTTTTTATTCAAATTAAATTTATAACTTATTCTTACCAAGTTTTTCTAAAACTCAGGAATGTTTATATATTGGAATTACCATAGGTGAAACATTCCCACTCTCACGGCAGCACTAGAGGTAACGCATATGCTTGCGTCGACAAAGATAATTAGTTTTTTTGGTTCATGTATGTAGTTTTTGCTTTGATTTTTTTGTGTCAAGTTGAAAACTACTACGATTTAAGAATATAATTTCTTTTCGTTGTTTTTAGTTAAGTCACAAGCAAACTCTGAATCGGGCCGTATAATTTTAATTTTCCGAAGTGCTGATTCGAACTAATTACAGGTTTTTGAAGTAAACAAAAAACGATTTTCCTGTGGTTCACAAGTGAAATGATTCCATCACCTACGTTTTGAATTTGTCAAATGAGGTTTAATGGTTTTGAAATTCAATGAAAAAAATTTAGCTTGAACACTAGTCCTGAACGAGTTGAAGTTATTTGAAAAAAGTAATTACAGTGTGTTTTTGAAACAGTCCTCTAAAAACAACTTCAAGAACATATCATGTTTTTTATCGCAAGTGGTCTGAAGGTCTGTTTCTGCTTCGTTCAAAATTAACGCTAGTCCCAATGTTTTGTATGGAATTATAGCTCCATTGAACTTGCGTTGGGCGATAATTCATTTTTTACATTTCTGTTTATTTTCAGATTACAACAAAATTGAGAAAAAAACGCGCAAATATTTGAGAGAAATTTGTGCCTTGTGTGCTTTCGGAGAGTTTGCGTCATTGCAGGAATTATGATTAACAAAGAGCATCATGAATGTCAAGGTGCTCTTTTTTTTCGAAAAAATTTATAATTAGCTATTCTCATATTTTCCTCAAAATGGTCCAAAAACTTGGGTCTGATTCTTTTCCGGACTTTTTGTAGGCCAGCTAAGGCATTCTTTGTCTGTTTTTTCTTTCTTTTTCCTCAAAAAGACTGATCATTAAGCGCGATATATTTCGCGCTATTAACGCGTAAGCGGAGATTTATTCCGTCTTAGAACTCGTTCCAAATTGGTTGAACGAAGCTCACTTGCCATAATTGATTTGTTACAAGGAGCGAAATGTATCCTTATGTACTTTATAGGGCGTGTGGGGGGGGGGGGGGGGTGATGATTTTCATAAAAAATTTCAAACTAAAAAAAATTTCTTTCTATTTTGTTTCATTTAACTATTAATGTTATAACTGCTCCATAAACCTTAAAAAGCAGTCGGAACATTCAGGGCTTCGCCCTGATGCGAGCATTCTTGTTTGCCATAAATGATTTGCTACTAGGAGCGAAATATATCACTTTGAATTTTAAACTTTTCTTCCTGTGCGTCAAAAAGCGAATTTAGTATTGGAACATTAGTTTTCTCGCTCTCTCAAACAGTCATTTGTTTCAAACAAACTAAGCGCAAATTGTTTACCTCAGTCTGAAATTTTTTGTTTCACTTTAAAATGCATCCTTGGGGCTTTCAGCCACTTTTCGAGTCTTCCCGTTCTCAGATTTTGTTCTGCCATAGCGCCACCCAGTGACCAATGGTGTGCATATGGAACAAACACCAGTGGCAAATAATGAATTTGTGGGGCCATAGTGTTTGTGTTTAGGACGAATTATTTCCAAAACGTTCCACGATAATGCTCCGGCGTGTTTCTGAAACGTTCTTAGTTGTTCAACGAAACGTTTCCAAAACAATCCCCGATAATGCTCCGGCATGTTTCTGAAACGTTCTTAGTTGTTGTTCCAGAATAATCCGAAAACGCTCTCCAATTTTGTTCCTAAAACGGAAGAATCTGGAACGTTCCACACAATTTGTATATCTGGCAGCAGTCGGAAAGCCGATTGACCGTTCCATTTTGTTCCAATCAGGGTTTGAAAAATGTTCCACAAGTGTTCCAGGAACGTTCCAGAACGTTCCAACTGCCGAGCTTAACCATGTGAATATACGACATAAATACTCCGCGTTCCGCCTTCTTAAAATGATTTGGAACGTTCTGGAACATTCTTGCAAGTCTTATGGAACACCCAATTGTTTGCTGGGAGGAGTAATAATTTTCTGACCCCTAATTTTTGTTCAAGGAAGTCACATTGCAGTTTTAATACAAGCTTGGAAATTTTTTTGGAGTAGAATTAACAAACACTGCCATAAAGAAGGTGCCAGTGCAGTACTCTTGGATGTTCCCTGATAATTGTGGATTTCAAAAGCATTTACCGATAATCTTCTTTAAAATTCCAAGTTGCATCAAACACTTCGCCAAACTTTTTTGGGAAAGCACTACATTTTTTTGCATTTTTAGATTGTGTTTTTGCACTCTACGTGTTAATTTTTGGTTTTTGCCAGTTTTTTGCCGTGTGTTGTAAAATAATTTGTCAAGTGGTTCGAGGTTAGATTGGATTGTTCAATAGAATGTTTGAATAAATCACTGCTGTAAGCAATCTTTTTCTTACATTTTTTTTCTATCAATGTTCGATCTGTTGTCTACTTTTAGAAAAAGAAGCAGAACATAATTAATTTCTTAAGTTTGTTTCGTTGCTTTCTGCAAGCCTATAGTCGTTTGTCATTTAGTTCATTTTTGAAAGTTAAGAGCAGTTTTGTTATCGCTTTAGCTTCTTTCTTGATCTGATTTATTCTCAAATTACAGTTGCTATTTTATTGTGCGCAATGTTTTGATTAAACAAAATTACTATACTCCATTTTAGGAATTAGATTTCATGACTTATTGTTCCGTCTTTCGTAGCGAAAGTAACGGAATATTTGTGCTCGGGGTGGGTTTTTTCAGACGAAAATCGATTTTTTAACCAGCCATTTTTGACAGGATTTTCAAGTATCATTCAAAAGGTGTCGTTTTCCTGAGCTTAATTTTGAAAAGACATTTCACCTGTGATTATTTTTTGCGTAGATATGGCGGTTTGAAGAATGCCATTTTGGCCAATTTGGGACAGTTAACGCGCGATATATTTCGCGCTAATAACGCGTGAGCGGAGATTTATTCCGTCTTAGAAATTGTTCCAAATTGGTTGAACGAAGCTTATTTGCCATAATTGATTTGTTACAAGGAGCGAAATCTATCCTTTTATACTTAATAGGGCGTGTGGGGGGGATGATTTTCATAAAAAATTTCAAATTAAAAAAATTTCATTCTATTTTGTTTCATTTAATTTTTTTATGTTATAACTGCTCCATAAACCTTAAAAGGCTGTCGGAACAATCAGGGCTTCACCCTGATACGAGCATTCTTGTTTGCCATAAATGGTTTGTTACTAGGAGCGAAATATATCTTTTTGAATTTTAAACTTTTCTTCCTGTGCGTCAAAAGGCGAATTTAGTATTGGAACATTAGTTTTCTCGCTCTCTCAAACAGTCATTTGTTTCAAACAAACTGAGCGCAAATTGTTTACCTCAGTCTGAATTTTTTAAATCTATTATATATTTAAATGCGGGCTTCACTATCTCGCCATATTAAAGCTTTTTCAACGTATCATTTTAGCATGTTTAAGCTATATCGTATATTGCAATGGTTAAGAGTTTTTTTTCGATTTTCTAATTTGATTTTAATGGTTATTTTACCGAGTTTTAATTAAGCAGCCCAATATCGAATTACGGGTTGCGAATTTGGCCTCCAATTTTGAATACCCGAATCATTTTAGTTGAAGAGATAGACGATTTTTGAGATTTTTTCAAAAATTTTCAGAAAATTCAATTAACAAAACAATTTACAAAACTTGAAGTTCCCATCCCTGTAGATGGGTACTGTCAGAGTACTATCAAGGATTGCGAGTCTTGCCTCCAAATATGACTGCTCAAATTCTTGTAGTTTTCGAGATATGACGTTTTTTGTGATTTTTTCAAAAATTTTCAGAAAATTTAAATTATTTTTTTTTAAATCTGAATTTTTCAACCATGTAGTTGGGTACCGTCAGAGTACTATCAAGAAGTTACAAATCTTGCCTCCAAGTATGACTGTTCAAATTCTTGTAGTTTTCGAGATATGACGGTTTTTGTGATTTTTTGAAAAAATTTTCAGAAAATTTATTTTAATTTTTTTTTGCAAAATTTGAAGTTCCCAACCCTGTAGTTGGATCCCGTCAGAGTGTTCTCAAAGATTGCGAATTTTGCCTCCAAATATGACTGCTCAATTCTTTGTAGTTTCCCAGATATGACGTTTTTTGTGATTTTTTCAAAAATTTTCAGAAAACTTAAATTGTTATTTTTTTTTAAAAAATCTGAATTTTTCAACCTTGTAGTTGGGTACTGTCAGAGTACTATCAAGGAGTTACAAATCTTGCCTCCAAATAGGACTGTTGAAATCCTTGTAGTTTTCGAGATATGACGTTTTTTTGTGTTTTTTTCAAAAATTTTCAGAAAACTTGAATTAATATATTTTTTGGGACAATTAACGCGCGATATATTTCGCGCTAATAACGCGTGAGCGGAGATTTATTCCGTCTTAGAAATTGTTCCAAATTGGTTGAACGAAGCTTATTTGCCATAATTGATTTGTTACAAGGAGCGAAATCTATCCTTTTATACTTAATAGGGCGTGTGGGGGGGATGATTTTCATAAAAAATTTCAAATTAAAAAAATTTCATTCTATTTTGTTTCATTTAATTTTTTTATGTTATAACTGCTCCATAAACCTTAAAAGGCTGTCGGAACAATCAGGGCTTCACCCTGATACGAGCATTCTTGTTTGCCATAAATGGTTTGTTACTAGGAGCGAAATATATCTTTTTGAATTTTAAACTTTTCTTCCTGTGCGTCAAAAGGCGAATTTAGTATTGGAACATTAGTTTTCTCGCTCTCTCAAACAGTCATTTGTTTCAAACAAACTGAGCGCAAATTGTTTACCTCAGTCTGAATTTTTTAAATCTATTATATATTTAAATGCGGGCTTCACTATCTCGCCATATTAAAGCTTTTTCAACGTATCATTTTAGCATGTTTAAGCTATATCGTATATTGCAATGGTTAAGAGTTTTTTTTCGATTTTCTAATTTGATTTTAATGGTTATTTTACCGAGTTTTAATTAAGCAGCCCAATATCGAATTACGGGTTGCGAATTTGGCCTCCAATTTTGAATACCCGAATCATTTTAGTTGAAGAGATAGACGATTTTTGAGATTTTTTCAAAAATTTTCAGAAAATTCAATTAACAAAACAATTTACAAAACTTGAAGTTCCCATCCCTGTAGATGGGTACTGTCAGAGTACTATCAAGGATTGCGAGTCTTGCCTCCAAATATGACTGCTCAAATTCTTGTAGTTTTCGAGATATGACGTTTTTTGTGATTTTTTCAAAAATTTTCAGAAAATTTAAATTATTTTTTTTTAAATCTGAATTTTTCAACCATGTAGTTGGGTACCGTCAGAGTACTATCAAGAAGTTACAAATCTTGCCTCCAAGTATGACTGTTCAAATTCTTGTAGTTTTCGAGATATGACGGTTTTTGTGATTTTTTGAAAAAATTTTCAGAAAATTTATTTTAATTTTTTTTTGCAAAATTTGAAGTTCCCAACCCTGTAGTTGGATCCCGTCAGAGTGTTCTCAAAGATTGCGAATTTTGCCTCCAAATATGACTGCTCAATTCTTTGTAGTTTCCCAGATATGACGTTTTTTGTGATTTTTTCAAAAATTTTCAGAAAACTTAAATTGTTATTTTTTTTTAAAAAATCTGAATTTTTCAACCTTGTAGTTGGGTACTGTCAGAGTACTATCAAGGAGTTACAAATCTTGCCTCCAAATAGGACTGTTGAAATCCTTGTAGTTTTCGAGATATGACGTTTTTTTGTGTTTTTTTCAAAAATTTTCAGAAAACTTGAATTAATATATTTTTTGGGACAATTAACGCGCGATATATTTCGCGCTAATAACGCGTAAGCGGAGATTTAATCCGTCTTAGAAATTGTTCCAAATTGGTTGAATGAAGCTTATTTGCCATAATTGATTTGTTACAAGGAGCGAAATCTATCCTTTTATACTTAATAGGGCGTGTGGGGGGGATGATTTTCATAAAAAATTTCAAAATAAAAAAATTTCATTCTATTTTGTTTCATTTAATTTTTTTATGTTATAACTGCTCCATAAACCCTAAAAGGCAGTCGGAACATTCAGGGCTTCACCCTGATACAAGCATTCTTGTTTGCCATAAATGGTTTGTTACTAGGAGCGAAATATATCTTTTTGAATTTTAAACTTTTCTTCTGTGCGTCAAAAGGCGAATTTAGTATTGGAACATTAGTTTTCTCGCTCTCTCAAACAGTCATTTGTTTCAAACAAACTGAGCGCAAATAGTTTACCTCAGTCTGAATTTTTAAAATATATTATATATTTAAATGCGGGCTTCACTATCTCGCCATGTTTAAGCTTTTTCAACGTATTATTTTAGCATGTTTAAGCTATATCGTATATTGCAATGGTTAAGAATTTTTTTTTCGATTTTCTAATTTGATTTTAATGGTTATTTTACCGAGTTTTAATTAAGCAGCCCAATATTGAATTAGGGGTTGCGAATTTGGCCTCCAATTTTGAATACCCGAATCATTTTAGTGAAAGAGATAGACGATTTTTGAGATTTTTTCAAAAATTTTCAGAAATTTCAATTAACAAAACAATTTACAGAACTTGAAGTTCCCATCCCTGTAGGTGGGTACTGTCAGAGTACTATCAAGGATTGCGAGTCTTGCCTCCAAATATGACTGCTCAAATCCTTGTAGTTTTCGATATATGACGTTTTTTATGATTTTTTCAAAAATTTTCAGAAAATTTAAATTATTTTTTTTTAAATCTGAATTTTTCAACCATGTAGTCGGGTACTGTCAGAGTACTATCAAGAAGTTACAAATCTTGCCTCCAAATATGACTGTTCAAATTCTTGTAGTTTTCGAGATATGAAGGTTTTTGTGGTTTTTTGAAAAAATTGTCAGAAAATTTATTTTAATTTTTTTTTTGCAAAATTTGAAGTTCCCTACCCTGTAGTTGGATCCCGTCAGAGTACTATCAAGGATTGCGAGTCTTGCCTCCAAATATGACTGCTCAAATCCTTGTAGTTTCCGAGATATGACGTTTTTTGTGATTTTTTCTAAAATTTTCAGAAAACTTAAATTATTATTTTTTAAAAAATCTGAATTTTTTAACCTTGTAGTTGGGTACTGTCAGAGTACTAACAAGGAGTTACAAATCTTACCTCCAAATAGGACTGTTGAAAACCTTGTAGTTTTCGAGATATGACGTTTTTTGTGATTTTTTTAAAAATTTTCAGAAAACTTGAATTAATATATTTTTTTTAAATCTAAAATTCCCAACCATGTGGTTAGGTCCTGTCAGAGTACTCTCAAGGATTGCGAATCTTGCCTCTTAATATGACTGCTCAATAACTTGTAGTTTTCGAGATGAAACGTTTTTTGATTTTTTTTAGGATGAAGATACAACCTTATTGTCAGCGTACACCCAGTTGTCTCAAATCTTGCCTCTTAATATGAATGCTCAAATCCTTTTAATTTCCGAGATAAGACGTTTTTTTCAATTTTTTTTTCGGGAAACTTAGGTTTAAAAAATTTCCCCAAAACTTTGAATTCCTAACCCTATAGTAGGGTGCTCTCAGGGACTCTCAGTGGTTGCAAATCTGGCCTCCAAATTTCTTCAGAGGCCCATCAAGTTTTCGAGATGACGCTTTTAAAATGGGATTTAAAAAAATAAAAAGTTCGAAATTACCAACCCTGTAATTGGTTGCAGTCAGTACACTAAAAGTTTGCAGATGTTGTTTCCAATATATGCGGATTTTCATGAGTTGTCGAATAATTTCGAAGCACCGAAGGTGCGTTAAAGGCTAGTTCACTTTAAAATGCATCCTTCAGGCTTTCAGCTACTTTTCGAGTGTTCCCGTTCTCTATTTTGTCCAGATGACAACATAACTACACTCCACTTGTTGACCATCACTAGAACTCAAAACTGTTTCGAAAAATATATACTTATAAGCAAATCAATGACTTCAAATTAAATAAATTGATCAGAAAAGTTCATTGTTTTAACAACCTTCTTTAATTAGATTTTTCTTTACGCACAGAAAAAATGTTGAATTCTAAGCGACAGCGAGTCTGGACGACAACTGTTCGTCACGAAATGTTCATCCGACACATGTCTTTATCTGCACTATCTTGACTGCTAACAAATTTCATATTTAAGGCTCCTTAACACTATTCTCATATTGCCCCCTTTTGGTATTATTTTACGACATCAACTTCCGCTTGATCGACCCAAAAGTTTTTTAAGGATTAGGCGCTTTTATATAGTAATTTTTCGGGAGAGCGCACGTCGAATTAACACAATAAATAGTCGACATTTTTCACAAACTGTCCTAAAACAGATTTGGGCCTGGTTTTTTAAAAGTTTGCAGCTGAAAAGACTGAGTCTTAGTAGGATTTTGTAAAGCAGTAAAAAACGGTCGTCAAAAGTTTCGAAAGAAACCTCCCCCCAACCCCCTTTAACCTACAACCGATAAAATCCTAGATCCGCGCGTGATTGCCGGGCTGTTGTAAAGGTTGGACGTTGCGCGCCAATCTGATTTGAGGCGATGATAAATTACACAGCAAATTTTACTACACTCTTAAACAAATTCAGCTTTCTGTATAAAAAAGTTCAAAAGATTTGTTAGTTTGTATTAAGCATTTTTTTCTACAAATTCATGGTCATATTTGATTGATGATTCTTAATTGCAGTCTTGTGAACTGCTGTCGTTTGTAGCTGCCACTCGATCTGTCTCTGATTTGGCAGCATCCGCAGTAGATCCTGCTCCCATCAGGTAGTTTTGGTAGAAGGAAGCAAGCATGCTGGGAGAAAAGGAGTGTGAGTTTCCTAGGCACAAAAGAGTCTTGAAAAAGTAGAGCATCGACTTAACTTGGTTGCAGTAATATGCTTATGCAAATGCGAAAGTTTGAAATGTGTCTGTTGTGTGTTTGGATGCTGTCCGTCGATCGAAAACTGCAGCACACTTTGACCAAATCAAGCTTGCAACTGCGGCTCGAATGTGGGCTTTGTTATACTTTGTTCGACTTGTTTTTGAATGTTTTCTCGACCTAAACATCTGTCCGGACTTCAGATGTTGAAACATGTGCTTATACACTCTGCTCTGCTTGAAAGTCGAATCATAAAGTGAGCAGCATCTCTTCTAAGGTTTTTGCTGCTCATATTCAACTCTAAGTTCTCATTAAGTATTCATTTAAATTCAACACCCAACATTAGTTGGCTCGGAAAATAATTAAAAAGCAAAACGATCTATTTTTTTGCGGTTTTTTGTAGATCAACTTACCAAAAAATGCGTTCGTTGCTGGAAAACTTTTTGTCATTGGGATTGGGCTGTTCAACAATTTGCTGTCGCTTCCGTCTATCTGTTAAAAAAATAACATATTTAAAAAAATAATAATTTTTGAAAAAGTATTCAGGTTAATTGCATTGAATATGCTTGTGCTCATATCCCACTTAAGTCACCTTATTTTTTGGGTTTGTTGCAAAGAAATTGTCCGCTTTGTGACTAGTGGCCTCCACGCTTTTCCCTATGGCCGATTTAACTTTAGCTTGCTCCATGTCTCGCGTGCTTCTCGTCCCCTGTCCAAAAGTGACGCCCAGTTGTCTCAAATCGCATGTGGAGTTGGACACCATTGCGGGAATCATTGGGAAGCCTGGAGTTGTGCCAGTGGGCTGGTGGGCCAGCCAGGGAACCATGAGTGCCGCTGGTCCCAAAAGAGCAGCCGCTGTGGCCATTGGGTTGTACATGGCTCCCCCTTGCGGCACCACAAACTCACTCAACCTTTCATCCACTGGGGGCGCAAAAGTGGAAGTTTTCAGCATGTTTTCAAATGAACTCGGGAAACTTGAATACTTTGAAGCTGCGCTTAAGTTGACGGGCGCAAAGGTCTGAGTTGTTGTCGCAATTCCTGCTGTTGGCTTCAGTTTTCCAGAGATCGTCATATTAGCCAGTGGTGAAAATCCCGCCTTTTTCGGATTCTCATTGGACGAAAACATTTGGAGCTTGGACGCCTTGACTTGAGAACTGTTTGCAGGAATTTGCGGATTCCCTGTCTCCGAAATATGACTAGTTGATGACCTTTTTCTGGTTCCACCATTAAACATAGCTTTCACGTCCTCCCACGCGTGGCTGATTTGTTCGTCCGAACTATGATCAGCCGAGAGGAAAATGTGTCGTCGCCACGAGTTGAAGTTGGCGGCATCAGGGGGGTTGTATTTTGTACTCGACTCACGGTGACTGTGAAATATGAATTTATTTGGGCTGAAAAATACACTGCAGTTGTCGCAGCGAATGCACTTGGCTCGTGACGAGTTATATCGGCTCGGGTGGAAAGTTCCATCGCAACCCCACGAACAAGCGTGGAACACTCTGAACTGAAAGTTCTCGGGAATGGGCGGCGGGTAACTTTCGCAGAGAAACGACTTGCAAAGCCGCTCGGCTTCTCGGAATGTGATCATGCCGCAACGTCGAGACGAAATCGGCATCGCCCCCGAACGTCGAAGCACTTCGAGTTGTACTGGGGTACATTGAATGCAGGTAATGCCGAGAGCTACCCTTCTGTTGTGGATTTCGTTGTAGCTGAAATCTTTCAGCAGTGTGTGTGAAATTTGAGCGAGGCAAAGACGTTTTGTTGCGTCAATTTCCATCGATACGATTTGCTCTCCAAAGAGGTTGACAAGCGAAACGTTTGAACAGTTTGCGTTGCTTTGGGCGAGCGGGATTTCAGGCGACGTTTTGGCCTCAGTTGAAGGTTTCAACTCCTCCGGCTTTACCAGCGGCGATGGCGATTGTTCAGATGAGTTGCTGATATTCGAAGCATTTTCTTCTAATAATTTATTCATTTTTCAGTTTATCACTTAATTTTGATTTTTAGATCTCTCGGTAAAAAAAATATGAATATAAATTGCACTTGAATAAACTGATTTTTTAATAAAATGAATGAAAAAAATGTTATTTCAGAGAAGTTGTTGTTTAAAATGTGACTATATGAGTTTATGATTTCGATTTGCCCTGATAGGTTATTACATCCTTAGGGTTGTAAAGCAGCCAATAGGAAAAGAGGATACTTTCTTCCAGTTCTATATCTGTTTGATGGACTATTAAAGTCTGAAGATGAAAATGAAAAGATATCCCATCCCCATCACCAGAGCGCAAGTAGCCTGTTTATTCTGGATTCCAGAGAGACTCGCCACATGTTCCAGACAGACTCGCTTTAGAAAGCAGCGATAAATTTTTTCTGAAGCTTTTTTCGGTGGTTAATATTTATAACCTAATTGATTTTTTTATGTAATTATACAATAGGTAATTGTTCATCTTGCACAAGAAGGCGGAATTGGTGGCCATTAAGTCAAAATCCCTGTCTTAAATTCCGAGCCAAAGACAGCGACGGATTAGCAAAGGCTACTTAAAAGTGTTTCAGTTTAGTTGCGCAAACTTATCCCTTCAATTCACAAAAAAAAAGATTGAGCCTACTCCTTTCAAAGTTGTGGGAATCTCGAATATTCTGGAATCCTGGAGTTGCTTCAGGGTTAAATGTTCTCTCTATTTATACATGATGCCTTTTCCTGTTTCTTACATCTTTATAACAAAACCTACAAAAGTAAAAAAAAATGCTCTTTTCATGAAGCTGCTTCTATGAACTTCAATTTTATTGACTGCTGTTAAGATAATCGAATCAATACAAAACAAATGTTTTTGTTTTGAAAATCAGCCTCCCTCAAGAAAATTTAAATTTATTTTGCATAATTTTATGTTTTCAAGGCAAATTATTGAAACCAGTGTCTCGACCAGAGATACCTGGAACATCTTCCTTTCCTCCTCAACGATTTTGTTCCCTGGCCGCACAAAATGTCCCACCTTCGATGCAAGTTTTTAACATTCATTTTAAGATTTTCTGAAGGCGCCTTTGGCGCCATTCTAACAAATATTGAGGCGGAACACGCGCCAAAAAAAACTATTTTTTTTTGGTCAAATTATTCCAAAAAAAACTAACAACATTGCTTTGGTCTATTTTTTCAAAAACTTTTCATAGCGTTATGGAAGAAGACCTCGGGAAATCAATTTGGTCGAAATCAAACACAGCGTCGACAAAACGTTCGTTTAATTTTTGAAAAACCGCCCCCTTGAGAAAATGTTAGACCTGCACTGGTCATAAATACATTTGCTCATAAATCAATTGCTAAAACTTGATTCTCGTCATCGTCATCTAGAAATGCTGGTCGCGTTGCTGCGCAACTAGCAAAAACTTTTCCGACAAATTGTTTTATAGCAAAAAACAATAAGCAAAAAAAAATCTTTTTTTTTCAAGGAAATGATTGACCGGACAACTAGTTGTTTTTTTTTCAAACTGAATCACAGCCAATAATGCAATGCTGATTCTGAGAAATAAAGGAATCAAATTTATACTAGTCGATACCTTTTCATGTTTACAAACTTTTATGCTAGTCGAGCGG
>NC_087068.1:857275-935647 GCF_963678635.1 Symsagittifera roscoffensis | reverse complement strand
AAACGGCAGAAATATGAAAAATTTCAAATTGTCACTGACCGCCGCCGAAGTGGAACAAAATTTTTGAAATGACTCTTTTTAAAAATTGACTTTCGACTAATTATGTCTTTCGCCCTCGAGTTTTTTTCGCGCATTCGGTCCTTCGCGCATGAGAACAGCCCCCGGCAAAATAGAGCTTCGCAAAATTTGTGGTACAACACAACCATAAAAATTATGTCGAAAAAAATTTATAAATAATTGAAAAAAGTAGATGGGATGAGTCGAAAGTCTCGATAAAAAAACTAAGGGCCCAGCTAAAGCTCGAGATACCTGTTTGATCTTTTTTAAAAGTGTTATTCCGATGCGGGTGGGAATGCTCAATTTAAAAAAATGGATTTTTGCCCCAAAACCTTAGTTGTTTCTCTGCTAAAACAAATGAGAAGAGTGAAAGTTTTTTGAAGTTTTGGAATTTTGACAAAAATTTAACGTTTCGGCACTAAATCAGAAACTTGACATTTCCCAGAACCATAGCTTATTGTTTCAAAAAAATTGAGCATAGCCGGTTGTGCGGAAGAGATTCCCAACCTGTTATTTCGATTGAACCAAACAAACCAGTTTTGGCAGGGTAGTTCTAAAAAAAAGTCTTTCTTCCCATTTGATAACGCTTGCTAATCGCAAGCGTAATTATAATCAACTAAAAATGAATTATTTTGCTATTATGTAAATAAACATTTAAATTCAATTGGTTTTATGTCTGCTTTTGTAATGGATGTGTAATAAGGTCAATCATGTAAATTTTTGTTAAAAATCCGGTTGATACAAATATTTGAAGGAGAACAATTATACTTTTCTCGGCTTTTTCTTCTACAAATGATTATTTCCCCTTGGTGAATTGCCAGATCAGCATTCAGTATGATTCCATATCGCGCGTTTTCAAACACTTTAATTGCTTCTTTGGAAGTCTTTCTTCAAAAATTTTTTGGAACACTTTTGTGCGTATCGCCCGCACCCATTAAAAGCTTTTAAACTGGATAGACAATTACAGAAAATCTGTAAAATCTCGACAGTAAATTTTATCTTCCCATCTAACGCTACAAACTAACAATGTGGTGTGTATAGAATTACCTAAAATCACGTTACCGCTCAATCAGAATGAGATAAACGTTGCTTGTAAGTGGTTTAAGTATGCAAAATTGAGTTGGGACCGATGTGGTTAACTCATAGAGTAATTTCGGATATGGTACACCGTCTGCTCGTCACGCTATCTTATTTTCGGCCGGATAGATTCGTGCAACTTCTTAGTCTAATACCGATCCTAATCTTACTCTTATACTTTCTAGTCTCAGGGTGTTTAACTAGTCTCTGCTAGGCTCAATAGATCTAGAGTATACTGGTTTGTTGCGGCTGCTGAAGTTCTCTTGGAGAGACAACTAATTTCTAAGTTAAATTCAAATCTCTCTGGTGCTGAAATTACAAGTAATTTCAGCACTTACAAATAAGTGGGTTGTTAGTTAGATGGATTATGATTGGTTAATATTAAATACTTTACAGTGATAAAATATCCAATTTATCCAATCATAAAATATAGTTTAGATCAGGTTCCACCCATCCGGGTTTTACATAGTTTTTAGAATTATCTTTCTGCAATTCAAAGGATGGATGATGAACGTTGGTATTTGGCGAACAGCATATTCTTTTCCGGTTTCTCTTGTTAAAGAAGTTCCAGGACGCTGGAGTTAGGGACATCAATCGTTGTGTCGTCTTGTGACAACGACTGTGTTCCCCAATGAAATCAATCTGATTTCAAAATGGTTTGCTATGACGGGTTTTTCTGTATTATGTAGAGAATTTGTTTTATGTTCAACCTCGTCTGGGAATGGCGTGGAGTTCGTGTGTGGAAGGGATGCCTCGTAACTCGGATCTGTACGTATACTTGAACATCGAGGTGGTCATTGGTCTAGTTCAATGAAGTCCTTTTCTGCGAAGTCAAGTCGCACTCTAAGTCCTTTGAGTTGTGATTGTGGACGGCATATCGGTTGTGGTTAGCCATTCTTGTTCGAGTGTGATGGGATCATTTTGTCTTTGGATGTTCGTCTTTGTTGTTGTGTGTTGATCTATATACTGCAAGGTAAAATTTACATTTTATAAAATTTTATTAGTTCGGTTTTTTAATCATGAATTTAGTTAGTTGTTTTCACAAAAGCATTTTGTTTTAGTTCGGCTATTTTGAAGAGTTACTCACCCTTGAGTACCTCTTTTTAAAAATAGAACTGTGGTCACAAAGCGTAGATGTAGCGCGGTGGGTTAGGCCGGTTATAGAGCATGCTCAGGACGTCCTCTCTGGTTGGTTAGGCCAGGAGTGGGAGTATGATTTTGTGCGGTTTCTGTGAGAGGTCCTGTTATGTGATAACGTTTTATGTCGGGTTTGTGGTGTTTTTTCTTATGTGCGAGCTGTGCGAGTTTGGATAGAATTCCTGTGCGAGTGAATGAAAATATCAAAAGGTTAGTACTGCATTTTCATTTTATCAATTTATTACATAGAATTTCAAATTTACTGCTTTTTTGGGAAAATTTAAAGTTATAAATTTTCATCGTAATTAAATTTACTGCTTCATGGGGAAACAATTTATAAATTAATTTACTACATTTGGTATGCAATTTATTATATTATTTTGTGCAAAATATTAATGAAGTTTAGAAGAATTTTAACAAGTTTTTTTTTATTTTTATTTTCCGTTTTTTGCAGATGATCGTGGTATGAAGACTATAAATGTAAAAGAAACATGAATAAAGAATGGTTAGTACTAATTTAAATTTATTAGTGAAGAATATTTTTAAATGATTGTTACCTGTTAATCGTCTGGGAAAAAACCGTGGGGAAAGATGTCGTGTATTATGTCCGATGTTGTTAGTAATTTTGCTAGTATGCGAATGATGTTTTTAGTTTGGAGCAGTGGCCAAAGCAATTGAAGTGCTCTAATGGTTTTTAGTTCCTCGGTGCCTACTGCAAACTCATAAGGTAGCGAAGCGGTCGTCATCTAGAAATTGGTCTTGATTAGTTCGGATGATATTATGGTCATAATATTCTATTGTAAATTCGTTAGCACGAGGTGCAGTGAATGTTTTTAGTAATCTTTTATATCCTATATAAGTAAATTGTCTAGGGGTTAGTGTTGCGGTGAGTCTATATAGTATATCTTTATTCTTTTCTATATCGTTATGAGTACTAGATAGTGGCAGGCAAAGGGGATTAGTAAAATGGTAATATGCTGTCCAGTGAAGTGTGGGCATATAAACATGTTCATCTCCAAAACTACGTGTGTCGTTAGTGTCGTTAGGTATGCTTAATGTATATTGTGGGAATGAGGGCAAGGTGATTGCTAGAAAATTTTTCGTGTTGGTGTGTTGTGGGTGGTTAAAATATTCGCAGGCTGTTCCGGGTTTGGTCGGGAATGGGTGATTTGGGAATTTTCGTTTAAAAGTGCGATAAGCTCGGTGAGTGCTATTCGATGTTTCGGTGGATGTGGATGATTGTGCTAATGATGCAGTGTAAGCTGAGGAGGGTGTAGGAGTAGATGGGTTTGAGGATTCTATTGTGGATGAAATTTGATTTATGGTGAGGGTGTTAGGGTGTATTAACTGTTGTTGTAGGGTGATAAAATTATCGAGTTCCTAGGAAATTTGGGGGGTATCTGGAGAATTATTAGATGATCGGTTGGAATGAAAGGGAGAGTAGGCTGGGGTTACTTGCGAAGCATAAGAAGGAGTGGAAACGGATGGGAGTGAATTATTTAGTGGGATTGGTTGAAAAGAGGGGTTTTGAAAAAACTGAGGAGTTGGTTTGAAAATTATTGGATGGAGATAGTTCGGAGTCTGCAAATTCGTCAGGGGTTTCTATATTAGAGTTATTAAGTTGTGAGATGGAGTATAAAACTGAAATATCCGAGTTAGTATCCGAATGCGTGCTTTATGATATATTAATGGTTGGGAAGTCGGGTGGTGGGAAAGCAAAAAGTGGGATTATTGGGATTGGAGTGTGGAGGTTGGTTGGATGGGAATTTGAGCGGTGTAGGGATCCAAGTTGTCGGCTCATCGTGGGCTAAAAAACTGATTATTTTGAGACTGAAAAGCGATGATATGGGGTTGTTCTATAATTTGTTCATATGTATTATCATCTTGTGAATGATGTGTCATTATATGTTGTATGGGACTTTGCGATATATTTGGTCTAAAACTTGGGTTATGGGTTTCTGCTAGGTTTCGGAAATTACGTGGGACTAAGGATAATGGATGGTTATGTGGTAGGGGTAGCAATTGTGGTGCGGTAGGTGTTACTTCTATGTTATTATGTTCTTCATCGTATGTGTTCTGTCTGGTCGCTATTTTTGTATTATATTCTTTTATTTGTGCGTCTAGAAGAATTTTGCTTATTGATGAAGAAAAAATTCCAAAAAATCCTGCAAATAGTATGCGTGCTACACTTGCTTGTCTATTTACTTGTGTGTGTATAGCGCATGTGTTATAGATTCCTTTTAAAAAAGAAAAAAGAAATCCTATAAAATTAAACATTGCGTATAGGATAGTTAATTTTTCTAAGATGTAATAGGGCCATCCTAGAAAATCGAGAATTTCGTTTTTTAGTGCAACAAAGCTAAAAATATTTATAGGTGAAATATTTTGTGGTCTGTATTTTTCACCATTTAGATATATATAGTCTTTAATGTCTTTAAAATATCCGCTATAATCTTGTGTATAAATATCTGCAAATCCTGCGGTTTCGGCAAGTTTTCGTAAATTTTGATCAATTGATTGTCTTTGTATAGTGTCCATTTGTGTTAATAATTCTTGGAATTGTTGTGTTCTAATGTGGTGTTGGATATCTGATTTTGAATATATTCCAATTGGTTGTAAATCAATATTTGGATTATGAGCAATAGCTCTGATGCTTTCGGGTGAAAATTTTTTGAGTGATTGCATTAACGTAGGGTATGGAGTAAGAAGATAATATTTATCTTCATCAGGGTTCAATTGTACTACATTGTGGCTATTTTCTGATCCACATAGGACTGCGGTATCCCAAAAATATGTTCCTCTTGAAAGTGTGTCAACAAAATGTACTTTATTTTTGTAGAAGATAGGGATTCTTTTATAGCAGCGTTTATCTTCAAAAACATATAGTGGTGATACTTTTTTGGTACAAGTATAAAAGCATAAAATGTTTCCTTCGTAGTCCAGAAAATTTTATCTATTTCCTGACAATAAATATCCTGCGTAGGGTATTTTTAATACTGCTAGTGCGAGTGATTGTAGGATTTGTGTCCTTTCTAATTCGCATACTTGGTGAAGTGTTTCTAATTCGGAGAGTGACATTTCTTGAAAAATTCGACTAATCGTGTAGTCTAACTTCATATCTAAGTGGATATCATAGTGGATATTACCAAAAAAAGTGTTATTTATTAGTGATAGTTCTTGTAAACGTGTGCTTCTAGTGTCATGTGGCTTTAGTTTTCCACCAGGTTGACCATTGCTTTTTTAGAGGGTGACCTGTTCCTTCGTTTAGAGGGTGACCTGTGGCATAAGGGTCAAATTTTATTTTTCCAGTGGTCATGTCGAAACCTTTTTCGTATTCAACTAGTATTTCAGAATATTGTGTTTTGTAAAGTGGGTTCCTGTATTTGCATGCGATTTCTGTTTCTTGATATATTTGAAAACGTGTTAATTTATTCTCTATATTATGGATATTTCGAAAATCAGTACTTTGTTGCCGTGATGGATGGACTTGTTCATATGGAATTGATTCTATAAAATATTTTTCGTGAAATTTTATCATTCGAGCGTGTATTTTTGCTACTTGAAATGTTGTGCATGTATCTTCGGGAAACCAAATAATTGTTGCTTGTGTCCGTGTTGTAGGATCACAATAACCTTGATCGTTTTTACAAGGTAATCTAATTCCTTGATAGATCATTGTGTTGTCGGATGAATCTCGTGTGAGTTGTATTTTTTCGAGTTGTATTTTCCAATCGAAAAACATTATTTCTTGATATCCTTTAATTTTTGTGTCTGCTTTGCAGTTTGATGGATTATTTATACCAATGTGTGGTATCCAGTGCTTATCGTATATGTCATAAGTTAATCTTCCGTGTGCGCCGTTGTATGGGTATTTTTCATCTAGTTTTATATGTCCTTGATATCTTTCAAGTTCTGCTTGATGTACAGAATCGGCAAAGACTTGAAAATATAATAGTTTTCTGTCGGTGTTGTTATTTTTTGTGATATTTAGTCTGAGTAGCTCGTTTTTACAATCATCGGGATTTAGATGTAGAAGTCGTTCTATATTACTTTGGTAGAATGATTGGTGGTCAAGTCGGTTTTTATTTCCGTTTGAAACTTGTGGACAATGTACTTTCTTCTCGGAAAATGTTGCTGTAAATTTATGTCCTGCGACTGTTGTTGCTCGGGCTTTTGAATACAGTGTCGCTATTATATTTGTAGTTTCTATAGCTTGTGGTTCTGTTTCGCATTGTGATACTTGATTTATTGCATATTTTTGTAGTGTTTTTTGTTCATTTTCTTCACAATCGTAGTGTGTTACTAATAAGTCCTGGGGTCCTGTGCGGGGAGAAGGATTTGTGTTCTGATCGGAAAATATTGGAAAAAAGATTTGTTGAAATAACAATATTTTTAGAATATAAATGTGTATGATAATCCTGAGTATGGGTTATAAAATGTGATGTAACCAATTGTCTTTTTGGTATATCTGTCGTACTTATATATCACTTCAGTTGTTATAAATGGTGGTGGTAGCGATTGAGCTGTTATATTGGGTGGGTTTAATAGGCAAGGATGTTGAACAATGTTGTTAAGTTTAATCATGATTTCGAATTTTATTTGTAGACTATTTTGTTGGAGTATTTGTATGTTATGGTCACGAATGTCTTCGTGGATGTCTTGTCTATATTGTAGTCTATGGAGTGCCCAATTGTGGAGTCGGTTACTTTCTGGATGTTGTCCAAATAATGGTGGGGGTGCTGTGAACGTGTTCCAATCTAATCTTAAAGGGATATTCGTTGATGATTGTTCTCGATAACTAGCGTCGAGGTTATTTGGAAAATTTAGGGGGAAAGGCGTCGGTGAAATCTGGCTTATTGATGGTGTTGATGGTAGTGATAATGTTTCTGGTAGTGATGATGATGTTGTTGTATCCGTAGAAATATCTATTGGGTCATTTATTAAATTTGGTTCACATTGTGTGAATGAGTGTGTCGTGATGTTTGGTTGGGGGGGGGGGGGGTTAAAAGGATTGTCACGTATTTGTTCAGATGTTGGTGTTGAACCTAAGTAATCTGAGGGTATACTTGAGGTGCTACGTTGTGAAAGAAGTGTACGGGTTTTTGGTAATGTGTTGTTTGGGTTTTCTGGAGTAATTGGTGATGGGGATTGGGGTATATCAAAATGAACTCGGGGGGTTTGAAAATTTCTATTTCGTCGTGGATGTATGATTTGTCTATTTACTTCAACTGTATTTTGGTTTTGACTAATGTTTCTTATTCTACTTAATTCTTGTGGTAATGTTGGGTACAGGCTATATGTTGGTTCACTTAGGGGTGCCTGTCGCTGAACTGGTTCTAATGGTTCAGATAAGCGAGCGTGTCGTTCTTCAAAAGTGTATGGGTTATCTTGGAAAAATATTCGTGTGGATGTTTGGGGGTTTTGGGTAGTTGTAGGTATTGTCGGGTTTTCTTGGGATGATGTCGGTGAAGACTGACTGTGTGATTGTTGGTTAGCAATTTTTGAAGGCATTCTGATTGATTTTTCCTAGTGAAAAAATTTATGTTTTTTGTAGTATTCTTCAAGGAAAAGAATAAAAAGGATTGTTGCTAAGGCGAATGTGATTATTGCCTTTTTTATACATTTGCACATTGTCAATATTAGGGATGATAAAAATGTTATAAATATTACAAATAGTAAAAAAAATATCTGTTCTACTAAAAATTGTTCGTATCATTTAAACAAACTTTGGGTTATCGTACCTGTGAATATGGTCAATGATTTGGGAAAGTTGGAGATATATTTCAAATAGGGAGTAGAAAATTTAAAAAATGTTGCAAAAAATGATTAAAATTATTATAAAAGCTTCAAAGGTATCAAAGAGAAATATGAATAAAAGCTTAAGTATTGTGTAAAAGTTTATGAAAAAGTTGAAAATGGTATTGACTGATCGAGAGAAGAGCATTTAAGAAATGGTTTCTTGGTCGAATAATTTTTGTTGTTTGGGGCGATTTTCAAGTGTGGTCGAGTTATTTATTGATTTTTTGACAAGTGGGTTGAGTTTTGTGAAAAATTGTTGGGGGCTAATTTTATGGTGTTCGGGAGGTCTTCGTTGCTTTATTTTTATTTGTCAGGTGATCTGAGGTATTTTTAAGATTTTTGTACTTTAGGCTAAATTAATACGGTCGTATTTTTACTTTAGGCTAATTTATCATTTTTGGTTGGGGGTTTTTGAGGTCTAAGTTGGGAAAATATTGTTGATCTTTGCGTTATTAGATAAGGGAGGGTTATGATATTATGGTGGTATTTAATTTAGTTGTCAAGTTTGAGTGGTTTGCTTATTTTTGACCTGGAGGTTGTAAAGTTATACTTATAGATATGCCTGGAGTTTAATATCTTTCGTCTAATTGGTTGGTGTTATAGTTAGAGAAGGTGACGGATTGAATGAATCCTATTGGCTGAATTTGAACTAGAATTGTTGCGTGTCTTAATCAGCATGTTATTTTGAAAAATGAAGATTCAATATGATCGAAAGGTGCGAGTATTTCAAAATTAAATTGTTTTTGAAATTGAACTTTCTTTACTATTTTAGATTGTGGGATGAATGTTTTGTAGTTTTTACGTGGTTGATTTCTAAGTCGTGATGACTCTCTATGTCTGATTTCTCGACTTGTTCTTGTGGTAAAACTTTTTCTATCATTTTCCTGTTTTTCCTTTCTTTTTGAGGTATTTTTTGATCTAGCTTTTTTGTATTGTTTTGGGTTGTAGTTGGTTTTGTGTTTTGTTTTCTATGATGAATGTCGTTTTGTTCATTTATTTCTTTTTCCGTATGTGGGTGATTTTGAATAACTTTTAAACCTGTGAAAGAATAAAATTGAGTTAATTCGCGTAATGCGTAATCTTTTGGGTAGTAAGGCAATAGATTGTTCCGATGTTGAACAATTTCTTTTTGGTCTGAATCGGTGATTTTATATGTTACGTCAGTGGGTTTGGCAATTATTTGATATGGTCCTTTGCGAAGGGGTTGTAATTTTTTAGAAATTCCTTTTTGTGTATTAAAATTAGGTATTAAGACAAATGTTCCAATTGTTAAATCTGAGGCTGGTGTAAAGCGTAAATTAATTTATTCGTTAATGTTTTGCCTTTGTAACAATTTTTTTGTTACTCTTTGGTAAATTTCATTGAGTTTTTTTATCTCTATTTAAAATCCATTCGGTGTGTGTGCCGGAGGCTAATTTAAGGATTTGTGGGTGATAAAAACGATCTTCATCATGCGTGTGTAAAGGTAGGTTATAACAAACTGAGTCTTTATTTGGTTGGCAATAACCTTGTGCATTTTTATGAGAGTTTGCTGTAAACATAATTGGTTTACGTGGCTTTCGATGAAAAACCATTTCGTATGGTGACATTCCTAGAGTTGTCGTAATTTGTGAATTATATGCTAAGGGAAATAATTTTACATCTGCTGACCATTCTGTGTATCTTGTGTCATTTCCATTTATGATACATCTAAGATATTCTTGTAGTGAACGGTTCATACCTTCGACTAAACCGTTGGTCCAAGGTGCATGAGATGTACGTGGTTTATGTTTGATGTTATATAAGTGACATAGTGTGATGATTTCATTTTTTATGAATTCTGTACCGTTATCTGTAACTAAGATTTCGGGTAATCCGAATTTAGCTATCCAGTGTTCATAAAGTGTTGTGTAAGCATAATAAGCATTACAATGTGGTACTGGGTTGAGTGCTACATAATGTGTAAATGCATCAACAATTACCATAATGTAGGAGTTTCCTTCAGAGGATGGTGAAATTGGTCCTTTTGTATCGAATGAAATACGATGGTTAAAATATAAACTTTGTCCTTTAAAATCTTGTTTTTGTGCTATTTTTTTTTGATTTGGATAAGGTTTATTTAGCTGACATACTATACAATCATTGCATAGTACTTTTATCCAAGTTGGTGCATTTGGGAAATAAAAATTTTGTGAAAAGTTTGAGTATGTTTTCTCTGATCCAGAGTGTCCTTTAGTGTTTTGTGTATGTGAAATGTTAAAAGCTATTAGTATCATACTTAAAGGGAGACAGGGAACTGTAGAATCAATTAATTGATATTCTAGGAGGTCTGTGTTTTCATTAATTGTTGTATTATTAAATTTTCGGAAATATCGGAGGAGTGTTTTATTTCCTAAAATTGTGGTATCTGCTTTTACGGGCTTAGTTTTGTATTTGTGCCATGATTTTAGTTGTCTAAGTACTGGGTCAAGATTTTGATATTCATTCAAGAGTTCAAGTGTAATTTTATCTGTTGGAGGGACAAAAATATTTTCAGTTTCTAATTTTGATAGGGGAATTGTGTCAAGTGGGTCATGGAGGTCAAAAACTTGATTTATTGTGTATTTTGAATCATTTGTTTGTGGTCTTGATAAATTTATTTTATCAGTTAAATTTTCTTTTTCAATTCACGGAAAAAAGTCTTTTTTATGCGATTGGTGTTTTATTCTTTTTTGTTTGGAGTTATTTTTTATCCATTGTGAGTATGGAATTGGTTTGAAAGTTGATGTTCCTAGTAGATCAACTCCGTAGTGATTATTTTGGCAATCTAAGTAAAGTGGGAAATGTTGTAGGTTATTTATTTGTGATTGGTCAATGTCAGTTTTTACTGCATATTTGCATTCTAGTCGGGGTGATGTTTCATCTTTTGCAAGGTAAAATTTTATATTTTTGGGTATTTCAACTGTAGTTTTTCGTGTAAGTAATTCAGTTGGTGTATTTCGACTTAATGTATCTGGTAATGCAAGATTATTTCCTGCTGTCCAAACTATATGTAAGGTTGGAAATTTCATTAGAATTAACTGAAATCTATAAACTCGATGATTGGGATTTGACTTTTGTGTAAAGAGAAAAATGATTGGTTTATGATCTGTGAATAGAACTGTTGGATGTTTTGATCCAAGTATCAGAAATTCATATTCTGTAAGTGTATAAATTATAGCTGTGCATTCTCTCATTAGAGTTAAGAGTCGTAGCTCTGTTTGTGTGAATAATCGGGAATTTGCTGATATAAGGTTCATTTTATTTGTACCATTATGTGATTGTAGTAATGCTGCGCCGATGCCAAAATTAGAAGCATCGCACATTGCATAGAATGGTCGATTTGGATCTGGAATTGTGTTTGAAATTTGTTCAGTTAAAAGTTTTTTAATTTCTTCAAATCGTGATTGATGTTCAGTGGTCCATTCAAAATTATTTTGTTGTCTGAGGATATTATAGAACGGTCTTAAATATAATTTCATTTTGTAAACGTACTTGCTTAAGAAATTTAACATTCCAAGGAACTCTTGGATTTTCTTTTTGTTTGTTGGTGGTTGAAGTTTTTGAATAGCATCAATGCGTGATTTTAATGGAGTGATTGTGTTTCTTTCTATATTATGTCCTAAAAATTTAACTCGTGTTAAAAAGAAGTGTGATTTATCGGGGGCGGCCTTCAGATTTTTGTTCTGAAGTATTTTATGATAGTGCTCTAAAACTGTAAACATTTCTTCTTTTGTCTGTGATTGCCTAAAAACATCATCCAAATAGGTGATTGAGTTTTTCTTGAATATTAGTGGTTTAAAAATTTTACTCATAAAAGCTGAAAATGCTGCTGGTCCTATGGAAATTCCATAGAATAGGCGGTTAAATTCATATTGTTGATTTCCAATAACAAATTGTGTTAAACGTCGTGATTGTTCATCTAGTGGCATTTGATTGTATGCACTATTCATATCTGCGGTTGTAAAGTATTTTCTGTTTATTTTTGTTAAAATAACTTGTATTGGTTCAATAGGCCAATTGCATTTCGATTCTTCTATTAGTGAATTGAGGTATCTAGCGTCTAAAACTATTTTTAATGATTCTCATTTTGCTAGATTGATAACAGGGTTAATAAATGTGTTACCTTTTGGTTGTTCTTCTTTATTTACTGGTGAGATAATTTTGTATTGTTCTAAGATATCAAGTAATCTATTTACTTTGTCGTGTAAATGAATTGGTACTTTACTAGCTCTTTGTTTTTTGAAAACTGTGTCAGGTTTTAACGGGAGATGTATTGATGAACTGACTTTCCCAACATCAAATTTTGATGTTGCGTAGACTGTTGAATATTTTAACAATTGTTTTGCTAGTTTGTCAAATTCGATTTGTGTAATTTGTGAGTGTTCAAAATTAAACATCGTTAAAAATTTTTGTTGTTCTTTTGTGTAATTTGATATTTTGAACGTTGGTTTAAAATAGGGTGTTTTTGTGAAATAATCTGTGTTTCGTTTTTCATTGCTTATTATTTTATTTATGGATAGTTCTTCGTCAAGAATTGTAGATTGGCAAATATCTAATAATTGGAGTATATTATTTACGCGGTAGGCTATTTCATGTAGGGGTGAGATTGTAGCGTTTGTTTTGCAATATCCTAAAAGTCCTAAGAGCAATGTTACTTGATACGGTGTATTGTTATACACGTGTAACGAAATGATGTCAGAATTCGTGTTTTTCAAATATTTTATAGATGAAATTGTGATTTTGAAAAACTTATGGATAGGTTTGAATTCAAAAGCTGACATATAGAGTTGTTGTTTGTTTTGTTTTTTATCATACTGGTGAACTTGTTTTATTGAAAAATTATATATTTTTCCTGATAATGGTTTCAGGTGATTCCGTTGTTGGTTATAAATTGGATAAAATTTTGAGAAGAATAGTGGTTGTTTATTTAATCTTTGAAAAAATGTGAGAGCTGTATTTTTTGTTTTTGTGTACTTATCTTTGATTAGTATTTTACTATTTAAGATGTTGATTGTTGGTATATGTTTTGATATAAATGGCATGCCAATGATATTGTACTTAATATCAGTAATATGAAATATTTGTTTAAATGGTTTGTTTAGAATTTTATTTTGCTTCATTGTTCTTGTGGGGAGAAGGAATAATTGGATTTTTCCATAATTCACTAATGTTGATCCTTGTGCTGTTGCTAGTTTACTAGAGGTTGCAAGAGGCGTTAATTTTGGATGTAATGTTTTGATTTCATTCCATGTGGGAATATTGATTATGTTTGATTCTGCTCCTGAATCAATTAAAAATTAATTTCAAGATCTGGTGGTTGAAATTCTTTGTTTCTTGGACTTTCTAAGAGAAATGGTATTGTCCAAATTTTTTCTCTGGGTTGTTCTTTTTGTATATTTTGATAAATATGATTTGTGTTTAAACATTTTGTTTTGTCTTTTTCATCGGGTTTAATTACCGTGTTAATTTCGTTTACTTCTTGTGCAGTTTGTGTAGTATCGATGGGTTCAATATAATAATTGTGAAGGAGTTCCAATTGATTTTCATATATATGTGATGTAAAAGGTTGTTCATAAATGATAGGTTCATAGTCGTTTTTGACTGTTATCATTTTTACGGAGATGGTATTTTCTGTATCACTTTCTGTATCTGATGATCCACAGTTTATTTGATTTAGTTGTAGTTCGTTACTTCCTGTGTCATCAATACCTGGGGGGTCTGATGTTGTTTCTTCATTTGACTGTACTTGATTAAAATGTTTTTGATGTTTTGGTGTACTACTTCTGTATCGATGTTTAGAATTATTATAATGGTTATTATTCCTATGTGGTGACTGGGAATAATTTCTATATTGATTATTATAACTTGAATTTCGATTTTGTGAATTGTTCCGTGATCTGTTTTGATAATTGTCATTTGATCTGTGATAGTTTGATCTATTATACGAGTTATTTCTTGATCGATTGTTCGAGTAATTCTGATTTTGATTGTTCGAATAACTTCTATTTCGGTTATGTGAATAGTTTCTATTTCTGTTGTATGATGAGTTTCGTGATTGATTATTGGAATAGTGTTTATTTCTTGGGTTTGATTGGGAACTAGATCTAGAAACAAATTGTGTTGCATTGGAATTTGATCTCGAATAGTTATTTCGACTATTTGATCGATTATAATTATTTTGTGAAGAATTTTGTGTATTTCTTCGTTCTGGTGATCTTCCTCTATAACTTGAGTTATATGGTGATTGATTCCTTGTGTAGTTGGTGTTGTTCGGAAGTGGTTTTTCTGAACTGTTGTTACTATATATATTTTTGTTTGGTAGATTTTGATCTTTTTTTCATATATTGATAGAACGATTTATTTGGTTCTTTATGCTTTTGAGGTTTATTCTGATTATCTTGTTGTTTTTGTCTACATTCGGAAATACTGTGTCCGTATCGTCGGCAATAATCACACCATTTTTTGAAAAATGGTTTGCCTTTAAAATTTGGATGTTTTTCATAAATATTTAGTATTTCAGTGATTTTTTCAATTTGGTCTGTATCTGATTCCTGTATGTTATTTATATGTGTAGTGTTTGTTTCAATTCGATTAACATATTGTAGTTTTAGATTTTCTGTTTCTTCAAGTTTCATTGTGATTTCCGCTTGCTCTAGTTTATCTATTAGTTTTCGAAAATCTAAATCTGGCTCTCGAATTGAGGAAGGATGAGATGCTCTCTTTTTTATTGCTATTTTCCTTAATTGAGGTGTTAAGGTCATCATTAAGATTTCTGTCATTTTTGTGTTTTTATAATCGTGTGTATTTAATGAATATGCTTTTCGAACTAGTGTTTCGATACGTACTGCTAGTTGTTTGATGGTTTCATTTGGTAATCTGCGAATTTCATTACATAAAACTCTTTGTTGTTGCTTATTTCTCTCGGAGTCAAACATTTTTGAAAATTCTTGTGTAAATCTTTTCCAATTTGATTTTATTTCTATAGGTAATACTGAAAACCATTTTTGAGCTGCGCCATCTAAGGTTGTTTGTATCAATGCTGTGCGTCTATGTATCCAATTTTGATGTAGTGGCGTATTAATTGGTTCAGGTCCTATATTTGAAATTAAATTTGCTGTTACTGCATTTAAATAATCTTCTACAGAATATTCAGGATCTGTTCCTGTAAATACCATCAGTGGTTTTTTGGATGTTATTGATGATCCACCCATGAGGTATGGATTCATTGTCATCTGTAGCGATTCTGCGGCATTTGGCATTTGCGAAAAATTTGAAAGTTGATTTTTTGTTATTTTGTGTTGCTGAAGGTAATATAGAAGCGGTATTTCATTTTGCATTTCAGTTGGTTGATATGAGTGCATAGTCATTAGGTTTTGCGGTTGAATCGGTTGAAAAGATTGTGTATTAGTTAGATTTGGCATATGTATTGGTTGTTGATTTCGTGTATCTGTTGGGTTTGGAGAAAAAATTCTATTATATGTATGAGGTCGTCGCGATCCTTGTGTGCGATATTCCTGGGTATATTATGCAAAAATGTCTGGTTGTAAATAATCATCATCAGATGATAAATAATCCGTATGATGAGGTGCTTGCTTTTTATTTTTATTTTGTTGAAAGAATGGGTAATTTTCACTATGATCCTGTGGAGGATGTGAATTAGTTTGAAAATTTACTGAGTTGGTTGTTGTCATTGGGTTATCCCAATAGTGAGAACATACATGATTATTATTTTTTCATGGGGGGTAGTTTGCTTTTAACGAATGTGCATAATTATAATTGTGTTCTGCAAAATTATTTCTTGTGAATGTTTTTCGTGGTTTTGATGGTTTTGTCATTTCTCTATATGTTTGATAATCCATATGTGAATATTTTGGAGCAACCGAAGGTTTAACGGTTGATTGTAAGGTTACTTGTGCCAGTGAAGTATTTGTATTTCTTGGTGTTGTTAAATTTGGGTGTATTGGTGAAATACTTTGTTGTGTAGTTGTTGTTGTTTGGACAATTTCTTCATTTATGAAGTGTGATGGTGTTTGAATATCTTGTTGTGTAAGATTCCTAGATGCATTAAGGTTTTCATTGTGTATGACGGTCGAATTTAAACTGTTATTTCGTGTATCAGGTAAAAATGTATTGTAGTTTAATGATGTTGCATCAATGGTTAATGGTATTACTTTTACATAATCTCTGTGATAAGATATTGTACTTATTGCTTGACTTGAGATAGATTGTGGGATATTTATAAATGTAGGATGAGACCATTAGGATTTTTGTTCTGAAGTATTTTATGATAGTGCTCTAAAACTGTAAACATTTCTTCTTTTGTCTGTGATTGCCTAAAAACATCATCCAAATAGGTGATTGAGTTTTTCTTGAATATTAGTGGTTTAAAAATTTTACTCATAAAAGCTGAAAATGCTGCTGGTCCTATGGAAATTCCATAGAATAGGCGGTTAAATTCATATTGTTGATTTCCAATAACAAATTGTGTTAAACGTCGTGATTGTTCATCTAGTGGCATTTGATTGTATGCACTATTCATATCTGCGGTTGTAAAGTATTTTCTGTTTATTTTTGTTAAAATAACTTGTATTGGTTCAATAGGCCAATTGCATTTCGATTCTTCTATTAGTGAATTGAGGTATCTAGCGTCTAAAACTATTTTTAATGATTCTCATTTTGCTAGATTGATAACAGGGTTAATAAATGTGTTACCTTTTGGTTGTTCTTCTTTATTTACTGGTGAGATAATTTTGTATTGTTCTAAGATATCAAGTAATCTATTTACTTTGTCGTGTAAATGAATTGGTACTTTACTAGCTCTTTGTTTTTTGAAAACTGTGTCAGGTTTTAACGGGAGATGTATTGATGAACTGACTTTCCCAACATCAAATTTTGATGTTGCGTAGACTGTTGAATATTTTAACAATTGTTTTGCTAGTTTGTCAAATTCGATTTGTGTAATTTGTGAGTGTTCAAAATTAAACATCGTTAAAAATTTTTGTTGTTCTTTTGTGTAATTTGATATTTTGAACGTTGGTTTAAAATAGGGTGTTTTTGTGAAATAATCTGTGTTTCGTTTTTCATTGCTTATTATTTTATTTATGGATAGTTCTTCGTCAAGAATTGTAGATTGGCAAATATCTAATAATTGGAGTATATTATTTACGCGGTAGGCTATTTCATGTAGGGGTGAGATTGTAGCGTTTGTTTTGCAATATCCTAAAAGTCCTAAGAGCAATGTTACTTGATACGGTGTATTGTTATACACGTGTAACGAAATGATGTCAGAATTCGTGTTTTTCAAATATTTTATAGATGAAATTGTGATTTTGAAAAACTTATGGATAGGTTTGAATTCAAAAGCTGACATATAGAGTTGTTGTTTGTTTTGTTTTTTATCATACTGGTGAACTTGTTTTATTGAAAAATTATATATTTTTCCTGATAATGGTTTCAGGTGATTCCGTTGTTGGTTATAAATTGGATAAAATTTTGAGAAGAATAGTGGTTGTTTATTTAATCTTTGAAAAAATGTGAGAGCTGTATTTTTTGTTTTTGTGTACTTATCTTTGATTAGTATTTTACTATTTAAGATGTTGATTGTTGGTATATGTTTTGATATAAATGGCATGCCAATGATATTGTACTTAATATCAGTAATATGAAATATTTGTTTAAATGGTTTGTTTAGAATTTTATTTTGCTTCATTGTTCTTGTGGGGAGAAGGAATAATTGGATTTTTCCATAATTCACTAATGTTGATCCTTGTGCTGTTGCTAGTTTACTAGAGGTTGCAAGAGGCGTTAATTTTGGATGTAATGTTTTGATTTCATTCCATGTGGGAATATTGATTATGTTTGATTCTGCTCCTGAATCAATTAAAAATTAATTTCAAGATCTGGTGGTTGAAATTCTTTGTTTCTTGGACTTTCTAAGAGAAATGGTATTGTCCAAATTTTTTCTCTGGGTTGTTCTTTTTGTATATTTTGATAAATATGATTTGTGTTTAAACATTTTGTTTTGTCTTTTTCATCGGGTTTAATTACCGTGTTAATTTCGTTTACTTCTTGTGCAGTTTGTGTAGTATCGATGGGTTCAATATAATAATTGTGAAGGAGTTCCAATTGATTTTCATATATATGTGATGTAAAAGGTTGTTCATAAATGATAGGTTCATAGTCGTTTTTGACTGTTATCATTTTTACGGAGATGGTATTTTCTGTATCACTTTCTGTATCTGATGATCCACAGTTTATTTGATTTAGTTGTAGTTCGTTACTTCCTGTGTCATCAATACCTGGGGGGTCTGATGTTGTTTCTTCATTTGACTGTACTTGATTAAAATGTTTTTGATGTTTTGGTGTACTACTTCTGTATCGATGTTTAGAATTATTATAATGGTTATTATTCCTATGTGGTGACTGGGAATAATTTCTATATTGATTATTATAACTTGAATTTCGATTTTGTGAATTGTTCCGTGATCTGTTTTGATAATTGTCATTTGATCTGTGATAGTTTGATCTATTATACGAGTTATTTCTTGATCGATTGTTCGAGTAATTCTGATTTTGATTGTTCGAATAACTTCTATTTCGGTTATGTGAATAGTTTCTATTTCTGTTGTATGATGAGTTTCGTGATTGATTATTGGAATAGTGTTTATTTCTTGGGTTTGATTGGGAACTAGATCTAGAAACAAATTGTGTTGCATTGGAATTTGATCTCGAATAGTTATTTCGACTATTTGATCGATTATAATTATTTTGTGAAGAATTTTGTGTATTTCTTCGTTCTGGTGATCTTCCTCTATAACTTGAGTTATATGGTGATTGATTCCTTGTGTAGTTGGTGTTGTTCGGAAGTGGTTTTTCTGAACTGTTGTTACTATATATATTTTTGTTTGGTAGATTTTGATCTTTTTTTCATATATTGATAGAACGATTTATTTGGTTCTTTATGCTTTTGAGGTTTATTCTGATTATCTTGTTGTTTTTGTCTACATTCGGAAATACTGTGTCCGTATCGTCGGCAATAATCACACCATTTTTTGAAAAATGGTTTGCCTTTAAAATTTGGATGTTTTTCATAAATATTTAGTATTTCAGTGATTTTTTCAATTTGGTCTGTATCTGATTCCTGTATGTTATTTATATGTGTAGTGTTTGTTTCAATTCGATTAACATATTGTAGTTTTAGATTTTCTGTTTCTTCAAGTTTCATTGTGATTTCCGCTTGCTCTAGTTTATCTATTAGTTTTCGAAAATCTAAATCTGGCTCTCGAATTGAGGAAGGATGAGATGCTCTCTTTTTTATTGCTATTTTCCTTAATTGAGGTGTTAAGGTCATCATTAAGATTTCTGTCATTTTTGTGTTTTTATAATCGTGTGTATTTAATGAATATGCTTTTCGAACTAGTGTTTCGATACGTACTGCTAGTTGTTTGATGGTTTCATTTGGTAATCTGCGAATTTCATTACATAAAACTCTTTGTTGTTGCTTATTTCTCTCGGAGTCAAACATTTTTGAAAATTCTTGTGTAAATCTTTTCCAATTTGATTTTATTTCTATAGGTAATACTGAAAACCATTTTTGAGCTGCGCCATCTAAGGTTGTTTGTATCAATGCTGTGCGTCTATGTATCCAATTTTGATGTAGTGGCGTATTAATTGGTTCAGGTCCTATATTTGAAATTAAATTTGCTGTTACTGCATTTAAATAATCTTCTACAGAATATTCAGGATCTGTTCCTGTAAATACCATCAGTGGTTTTTTGGATGTTATTGATGATCCACCCATGAGGTATGGATTCATTGTCATCTGTAGCGATTCTGCGGCATTTGGCATTTGCGAAAAATTTGAAAGTTGATTTTTTGTTATTTTGTGTTGCTGAAGGTAATATAGAAGCGGTATTTCATTTTGCATTTCAGTTGGTTGATATGAGTGCATAGTCATTAGGTTTTGCGGTTGAATCGGTTGAAAAGATTGTGTATTAGTTAGATTTGGCATATGTATTGGTTGTTGATTTCGTGTATCTGTTGGGTTTGGAGAAAAAATTCTATTATATGTATGAGGTCGTCGCGATCCTTGTGTGCGATATTCCTGGGTATATTATGCAAAAATGTCTGGTTGTAAATAATCATCATCAGATGATAAATAATCCGTATGATGAGGTGCTTGCTTTTTATTTTTATTTTGTTGAAAGAATGGGTAATTTTCACTATGATCCTGTGGAGGATGTGAATTAGTTTGAAAATTTACTGAGTTGGTTGTTGTCATTGGGTTATCCCAATAGTGAGAACATACATGATTATTATTTTTTCATGGGGGGTAGTTTGCTTTTAACGAATGTGCATAATTATAATTGTGTTCTGCAAAATTATTTCTTGTGAATGTTTTTCGTGGTTTTGATGGTTTTGTCATTTCTCTATATGTTTGATAATCCATATGTGAATATTTTGGAGCAACCGAAGGTTTAACGGTTGATTGTAAGGTTACTTGTGCCAGTGAAGTATTTGTATTTCTTGGTGTTGTTAAATTTGGGTGTATTGGTGAAATACTTTGTTGTGTAGTTGTTGTTGTTTGGACAATTTCTTCATTTATGAAGTGTGATGGTGTTTGAATATCTTGTTGTGTAAGATTCCTAGATGCATTAAGGTTTTCATTGTGTATGACGGTCGAATTTAAACTGTTATTTCGTGTATCAGGTAAAAATGTATTGTAGTTTAATGATGTTGCATCAATGGTTAATGGTATTACTTTTACATAATCTCTGTGATAAGATATTGTACTTATTGCTTGACTTGAGATAGATTGTGGGATATTTATAAATGTAGGATGAGACCATTCAGGGTCCCAAACGTAGTCTGATTGTCAGGCAGTGTCATCAATTGAATTTTGAGGTCTGAAATTTTTTCTTGCTTGTGAAATTAAGTCTAAATTATGTGTGAAATAATCTATTATAAACCAGGCCAAAATTTTTTGTAAGTCATGTTTTGTGTGTTGTGAAACATCGTCTTTTGTGAAATTTTCTTTGATTATATGTAGAAAAGTTGAAAATAATGTAATTTCATTTCGTATTTTTGTATGTTTGGATGTTTCAGTTGGTGAGATACTTTGAAATTCTGTTTTTTCTAATATAGAGATATAGGTATATATAATTGCAAAAACTTCATTAGTGAATATAGAGTTTGCTCTTTGTGAATTATGATGTTGTATGTTTTTGATATATTCTAGGAATACTTTTGAAAATTCTAATTCAAGATCATCTGTTTGAATTACATATTTACGATGATTCGTATTTGGTGTGCTGAATTCTATGGTGTAGATTCCATATTGTTGTGTTAAGTTACATATGTCTTTCAAATAATGTTCAATAATTTGTCTTTTGATTTTTACATCTGGGAATTCTGCTTTGCATGGACTGATTCCGGGTTCAAACAAATTTACGAGTAAATTCTTGCAAAAATCATGTTGCCCTCTATTATCGGGTGCATCTATGAGGAAGGGGTAAACCTATTCGTCATCTGGACTATCGTCACTTTGAGTGTGGCTCATTTTTTCGTTTGATGACTGTTAATATATAACTATCGATGTGTCTAATTGGTTGATTCCAATTATACAAGTGTACTGGTTTGTGTTTGTATTTTATTCTTCTTTTTCCTCTTTTTGATGAATTTGAAGTTGTTTCTGAATCGGAAAAATATAATTGATCGTGAATGGGACAATTTTTATCAATTGATTCTTTTAATTTGTAGAGTTTGTCTAAGTTGCTGGCTTCTGATTCGAAAAATGCGTTTCTATTTTTTGAAAATCTTTTTCGTGTGATTTGTCTTTGTTTGTTTATAATTTTTCTTTTTATTGTTTGTCGTTTTGTTCTAATGTATCCAACTGTTTGTGTATGGGGTGTGATTACAAGATCGTATTTTTGTTATCTATTTCACAGTTGTGTAAAACGATTGTTTGCTTATTCCCTAGATTTTTGAATGACATAAGGTTAAGGATGAGAGATGCAAAAAGTTGTTAGATATTTCTATTTTCTTAGACTGTTAGTGCTTACGATTTTTTGGTTAGCTTAAGCTGGGTCTTTTTATTTAGGGTTGGAGAGAAAAGTATATTGATTCCGAAGAATGATTATTTAATTTCTCGTGGCTAGTCTAAGCTAAGGTGTTAACTTATTTAATCTTACTTAGGGGTAGTGATTGTGTTCAAGGGTTGGAGAATAGTAAATCGATCCACAAGGTTCAGGTATAATTAGAACGCAAGTAGTTCGTTAGATACTATTTTAAACTTACTAAGTCTAAGATCTATCCTGGGTCTGGTAAGAGGAGGTTTCAAGTGAAGGATGAATAACCGAAGTTTTTCACTGTTTATCTTAATTTGAATGGTTAGTTTTATTAAAAAATTTCTATTAATCTTGGGTCTTTTGGAAGGATTGGATAGTGAATCCTCGTTTGAGGTCGTTAGACACTTGCTAAGTGGGTGTAGGAGAACAAAGTTGTTCTTTTTGATCCAAGGATAGGCCTTGATGATCAGGTTTTAAATTTAGTGAAATAGAAAATTAATTGAGATCCAAGGATAAGCCTTGATGATCTGATTTTAAAATTAAGTGAATTTAAGTTTAAAATGGTTTGATTTTATTTAAGAAAAAGATTTAGTATTTTAATGATATTAGTGAGCTTATGATTGCTGTTATGTTTAGGTGATGAAGCTGGGACAACAGATGATTTATGATTACTAACAATTTATTGTCATGCTACTAATTTTTATTTTCATTTTCAATAAATATTTTTCAAATATGTTTTATATAAGACTGCAGAAATTAAGAAAACAATCTGAGATCTTTTTATCAATCGTTATTGTACGTACATTAATAATTTTGTTTAGCGCCTGAAATGATCATGAAGATTGACTTCAAAATTTTATGTTTGCAGATGAAAATCTAAATTCATGGCTAATAAGATTCTAAATATAAAAGTTTGTGTTGGCTTTTGCCGTACAATCATAAAACTATATGGTAAGTTTCTACTTTGTCGTATGTCGTCTCTTGTTCGAGGTCTTCTTCCAATTCCGGGTAGTTCTATTATTGTTCGGAATATCGGCTCTGATCTATTGAGTCGTAGAGACATTTCGATTAAATTATTATCGTATAACATTTTGAAAATGTTTTGTCTAAATTCTAATCTATTTTTGGTTAGTTCTAAGCTATTAAGGTCTTATTCGAGACTTATGGTCTCACCAGATAAGTTAGGACCGATTTGGTTAACTCATAGAGTAATTTCGGATAGGGTACACCGTCTGCTCGTCACGCTATCTTATTTTCGGCCGGATAGATTCGTGCAACTTCTTAGTCTAATACCGATCCTAACCTTACTCTTATACTTTCTAGTCTCAGGGTGTTTAACTAGTCTCTGCTAGGCTCAATAGATCTAGGGTATACTGGTTTGTTGCGGCTGCTGAAGTTCTCTTGGAGAGACAACTAATTTCTAAGTTAAATTCAAATCTCTCTGGTGCTGAAATTACAAGTAATTTCAGCACTTACAAATAAGTGGGTTGTTAGTTAGATGGATTATTATTGATTAATATTAAATACTTTACAGTGGTAAAATATCCAATTTATCAAATCATAAAATATAGTTTAGATCAGGTTCCAAAATGGTCGTTGCGACACAGTACAATTTAGCGCTAGTTATAAAAAGTGTTACATTGCATTAGTTGCCCGGGCTGACTAAAAATGCTTGTCATGCAATTTCTCATTACGAGGTCAAAATGTGCACTGGATATGTGCACAATCTGGTGTGTGTAGGTTTTTGTAATCCAGAGAAAGTTCTTCAAACATGTTACAATTTTGTCGGAATGATCAAAGACAACGAAAGAAGAACAATTAGAGCGTCCTTCTTGCGGATTCCACTTACTATTCACAAAATACAAAGTTCAGTCTACGTTCAAAAGCTTGCCAGGAAAGTTACTGAAATTAATTTTACCTGGAGTTATGACTAGAAATCGTGTATGAAAATTGTATACCAAGCGTTTTTCTATGGACTTATTGTATGTAATTGTTTGACAAGCAGTTTTATTGCATGAAATTCTATAACAAGCACTTTTTGTATAGGGAGGTCAACCCAAGAGTTAGTTACAATTATTTGTGTACCTCAGGTCATGTGGCCTAGTGTTTAACGGTAGTATCTAGCTAAAGTGAGGTCAGGATACTTTGACCTCACGTTAGCTCTATATTAACACTTCTTAGGGAACTTCTGGCAGAAACTTAGACTAGAACTTGGATAATTCTCATACTTTTGCCAAAGGTGTTCATAGGCGAAATTAAAATTTAACTTCTCTGGTATTTTTTCTTAAAATAAATGAAAATATAGACTCATTTGTTTTTCATTTCAATGTTTATCTAACTGAAGCCGTTAGCTGATGTTGATTGTCAGGGCTGAATCTAGAGTTTGTCCCGAAGAGGAGGTCAGATTTTCAAAAAAAGAGAAAATCATTTTGAATTCTTTCAAATCAAACAGATTGAAGGCGCTCTTTGGTAAAGTTTGACCAAAAATTACATTGTTTTAGCGCAGTTTAAAAATTAGTATTGGCACTAAAGATCTTCCTTTGTTCTCCCATTTTGTTGATCGTTCCGACAGAAGTTCAACATGTTTAAGGACTTGTCTCTAGATTCCAGAGACCTACAGACAACAAATTGGATATGTTTTGCGGATCTAGCAATTTCTCGAGCGGGGGGGGCGGATGCGGTTTTTCAAAAAAAAAATTGAAAACTTTGTCGAACTTTTTTTAGGTCGACAAAAATGATTTTCTAAGCTCCTCCAAACCACTATAAAGACCTTAATTTGACCAAAGTTTCTGCGCTGCTGGCAAATTTTTGAAAAAAGGCCGAAAAACGCGTTTTTAGGCAATTTCGGAAAATTTCGACCAAAAAATTGCGTTTTTTCGGCGCGCGCTCGCCCCTTAAAGTTAGTATAGATTGGCGCCAAAGGCGCTTTTAAAAAATTTTAAGGTCAGTCAGTCAAAATAGTACAAATGGATATCTCAAAATAGTACGAAGGGGGCGGATCCCTAAGGGGGGGGGTATCCGCCCTCCCCCTCCACTAAATCCGCTACTGACACTACATATGATTGTGGCTATACCCTCGCTTCACCCCGTCATTTTGAACCAACGTTTTATTTTGGCGTCACAGTTGGCGCAAAGCTGTGCCTCGTTTTTGGGTACTTGACACTACAGCTCTGTATAAACATGTAGTTTCATTTTGAATCTACCCTGCAGACTACATGATGTGATGATTTAAATTCATTTGGCATGATGTTTTCTGAAATATTCTGCCGTTTTCTTTTTTACTAATTCATATCCATGCTTATTCTGATTAGACCCTACTTGGGAACAGAACGTCATTTCACTCTGCCCATACAATGCATCACATCTTTCCAGACGAATTATTTTAGACGTTGTCTGTCAACTTAGTTAAGATGAAAATAGACCATATTTCAATGGCTAATTTCTATTTTACTCAGACTTTTTCTGGCGCGCATATTCCGATAGTTTAAAGGTGATTTTAAAATTCCAAATCCTGGTTTTCTAAGAAATGTCTGGCTACATATTGGGTTAGATTGGTTTTCTTCAGAATATCACTTCCAAGTCTCTTTTACTTATGAACAACAATTTTTCATCTTATTTTCGCTTCACAACCGGCTAAATAATTTCACCCGTTTCTGCATTTTTAAACGATGTTCTGCAAATTTTGTTTGGATATCAGATTCAACTACTCCTTGGTCATTTTTAAACAAAAAGAAAAAGGAAACTTGTTCATTTGGTGCGGGGGTTTAGCCGTAAGCCTTACACTGCGAGATTTAACTTGACACTGGTTTTTAATCAAGAATTTCATTTTAATTCGGAGAGATCGCCCGGCTAATCTTTCCCCTCATTTTAGTTAAATCCCGACAAAGAGTGATTAACAAAAAGAAAGTAAAATTAAAATGTAATTCTAGTCCTGGCAATTTGTTCATTTCCAATTCTACCCAACCAACTGCAAAAAACTTATTGTATAATAACTAAAAAGGACTTTTTGATAATCAAGTCTATTAACAATCTTATCTGTATTTTGATGAGCTGCCGCATTAAAATAAACTTCTTTCTAAGTCACATGAAAGTTGTCACTAACTTTGAGTTATTTTACCTTTGAGATATTTGAGGCATATAAAATTTGAATAATTATTTCATTGTCGAGTATTTAAACGAGTATAAACTTCGGACTTATGTTAATAACGACATTGTATTTGAATTAAAGGTGCATTTGTCAAAATCTGACGCTACATTTCGCCCGACCATCATCCATAATTGGAGTTTAAAGCAGCTTTTAAAAACTTGCTCAATTTTTGTAAGCTAATATTTTAAAAAATATCTTAATAATTTTTCAAAAGTATAGATTATATAGCACGAGGGAATGTAATTGCTTTTTCTTAATCAAATTTCAAACTAGACAATCGTTTTCTTTTCCTCTGAATGGCATTGACGATTAATTGGAAACATTTAGGAAAAATTAAATTTGAGAAAAATGTAATAGTTGGGCTGAAAGGATGAAAGTAATCAAACGGTTGGGTACTGACGTATCAAAAGACTAACAATTGGTGCGAATTAATTTATACTTTCAAAATCAACCCTTGGGAAATCTTAATTGAAATGCGGGCAAGAACACTATCTAATTTCATATTGCAATGGCGACCCATAGTCCTGCTAATTACATGAACAAAGTGCCCAACTTAACTCGCCTTACTTTACCTAACTTTAATTTCAGAAGCTCAACAAAGATACGCATCAAGCAAAATGAAAAAGAATGCCCAATTAATTTTCTCCAAATGACAGCTTACTTTGCAATTTTGCCCAAAACAATCGTCGCTGCTAAGTATAGAGAGGCTCGACCTCATTTGAGCTACAAATTGAGCAAACTATTTCGGAAGGATTAAAAGCTCAAAACCAGGCCATGGTATAATGCTTACGTGAAAGCAAGCGAATTAGAAGCGACGGAGAATTAGAAGCAGACGCCAGTTTCTCAAACAGAAGTGTGAAACCAAACCAATGTTAACAAACTTCCTGCGCTGAGATTAGGGTTGGTTGGTCAAAATTTGTGTCGGTAAATAGCACCAAAAAGCTGCACAGGAAACGTAATAATGAATGATGCAGCTTCATACTGGTGACAAGAATTTTTGGGTATAAACTAGGGGCGGATCTAGGATTTTCTCGAGGGGGTGGGGCGACTTTCTGCGCCGCAGGCAAAATTTTGAAAAACAGGCCAAAAAAGGCGTTTTTAAGCACTTTTTAGAAATTTTTGACCAAAAAAATTGCGTTTTTTTGGCGCGCGCTCCCGCCTTAAAGTAAGTATTTACTGGCGCCGAAGGCGCCTTTAGATAATTTTTAGGGTCCGTCACCAAATATGGATATCTCAAAATAGTACAAAGGGGGACCCTTTGGGTCGGCAGGGGGTCGAATCCCTAAAGGAAAAACGCGTCGCTCCCACCCCCCCCCCCTAAATCCGCCCCTGGTTTAAACCTGAACTCACATCAACTTAACACTCGCTGTGAAGAGTCCATAGAACTAAAGCTCTTAATTTTAAATTTATAAACAAGACAAACTCAAGCCCGCATCCAGTTTCAAGCGTTAATAATCGAATCTAGTATGATTTTAGTACCAGTCTTACAAAATTGAGAAAAAAACGATTTTAATAAATTAATAATCGATTAAAATCTCTCTTTTTGAAATCAAGTAGAATCAATTATAATCGATTATTTCAATCCAAACTTCTAATTTATTTGTTTTACAGAAAAAATCCATTTTAATTGAATAAAATTGTTTTTAATCCCTTTTGTTTGCCCATTTCGTCTTCAAACTTTGACCTGAATGCTTATATTTTATGTTTTTCTTAGACGCTGGTTTATGTAAAAATGGGAAAGTTGTTTTAGCAGTTTTCAAATCAATTCAAAGGTATAACGTTTTTCTCTTTTCTTCTTGATTCTAGTTCTTTCATGATGCACATTTTAAGTTTTTTTGACCACAAAAGATCAGCACACTGCTTAGTTTCATGATTTATATAGAAAAGTTATAGTTCACCTACCGCGGGATTCTTTCAAGTAGCATGAAGGTCTCTCTGTGAAACTTTTCTTTTGTGGTAAAAATTTGTGTTCAGATGAACCAAAGATTGACAAGTCATCTCGTTTTTAGAGATTTTTGAACAAAAAGTGAATAATAATCTATTATTATAGAATATAATTGATTAAAATAGTTTATAAGAGATAAAAAGAGAACACAAGAGATTATCAGAGATTTTCGAAAAAATTATAATCAATTATAATTGATTGTAATTTGTTTAATGTCACAAAAAAATTTATCCTTATAATGGATTATAAATTGCTTAAATATCTAAATTTGGCGCTTATATTCAATTAAAATTTTGATAAAAACAAAAATTTAATTGTAATATAATCGATTAATTTCTCTTTTTACTGAGCGCGAAAAGCAATTTCAGAAAATCAAAACGTGATTTTTAAGAAATTTTTTCAAAGACTGAGATTGCTAATACGAAATGCTCCATGAACTTCAAAAAACTTTGTACAGAAGTAAAGTCAAGCTTTCGCTTCACTTCCGACATTGAATAAACATATCAAAGCAAGTTGACTATCTGTTTTGGATCGGCGCAAGGCAAAAAAACTTATTATGCAGACTTTATTGAGATTGTTGTTAACAATAAGTTTCTTACAATTTAGTTGGTTTTTATAGATGCCATCAGTGGGAAAAGTACACATAGAAACAAATATGTCTTTAGGGATACATTTTTTTTTCACGTGTTCCCAGTTTTGGTAACTTTTTACCGTGAATACATTCGACATCTATAGCGTCGCATTCACGAATAGGTTTGAATAATATTATGAGAATCTATCACTGTTGACCAATTGCGACATTTGGCTAAGCTCAACAGATAATAAAGAGACAGAAATAAATATAGAATCAGATCTGAAACAGCTTAAAACTCTTTGACAGATTGAGTAAATTCATATATTTAATCTCTCCAAGTTACATACTAAGAGTTTTAACTTTGACGATTTCTCAGATAATCACATCCTCCCTCCTTTATCAGAAGATCTTTCGGTATAGGATCTCCGTAGTGTTTCGTTGGCTTCCGGAATCTTGAAAACCTTTTGGGTTCGTCACAGACCGGTTCAGATTGATTGTCTGCAGTTGGTGAAGGTTGTTCTTTGTTTACAGGTTGCACTGGAGTTTGATCATTCACAGTTTCACTCGTTCATCTGTGGTATTGGTCTCTTGACTGCATCTCAAAGTCTGGTTGTCGCTTACTAGAACTATCCGTTTTGATTGATTGGGTTGGATCCACGATGTGTTGGTTCCAAGTCGAATGATGAAAGTTGCTGGCTGTGCTTCCGTGTCTTTGTTCGGCTTGAAAAGAATTTTTCACATACGTCAAAGTCTATTATGTTGAAAAGTCTGATTTTTTAGACCAAGGAAAAGCACCGCTGGCGTTTTTAATTTTGCTTTAGAAGTGTTTCTATGCGTCATAATACTTGTTGCAGAAACGCAAAGTAAATGACCGATACACTTTTACCCATGCCTTCATGGCGTGTTTCACTGTCTGGACTGCACTTTCTGCTGTCCATTTGCTTTTTTGTGGTTGATTGGTGATTCAGTTTTTGGATTTCCTTGAGACTTTCACCATCTTTCGAAGTCATTGCTTAAAAAACTGTTTCGAAGTAAATGTTCTGTCATTGCTCGGGAATGCTTCGATCCAGCCACTTCCTGCATCATTACCAAGCAAAAAATTTTCTTGCTCTTCGATGTGAGCCCAGTCCCTGTAGGTTTGTTCCCATAGGTCTGCTTCTGGCTAATTGGAAACTGTTTTTCCAAGCGATGGTTTTTTCTGACAGATCTCACATCTTGGACAAGTTGTTCTACGTCTTTTGACATGCCAGGCCACAAAGCAACCATTCTCAAAGCCTTTTCTTTTGTCTGTCTTCCTGGATGCGTCTTGTGGGTATCGTCCATTATTTGACTTCTGAATTTCAGCGGTATGAAAAGTACAACGCCCCCTGTTGTTGATTTCTTCTCGTATGGTCAATGTTTCAGGTTCCTTCTTGAAGTGGGATTCAGCTTCTGAACATTGTCTCCAATCACCGCTTTGTATTCGTTTGGAAACATCTTGAAACGTTCGAATCGATTGGAGGTCGCTTTCGATGTCGATCAGTTTGGATGTCTGCGTGTCTTTGAAGAAGATGTTGATCTGAAAGAAATAGATTTTCTCCTCTTCTGGTGTCTCGTCATCGAAACGCAGTCTGCTTAGAGCGACCGCAAGTGAGATCTGCTCTCCTGACACATATTTTGACTTGTAGTCAATCATATCAGCGCAATAGCCCATCTGGTTATTCTAACTGATCCTGTCTTTGGTATCTCTCCGTCTGGCGCGAAGAGGTACTGCAAGGGTTTGTGATCTGTTTATAGAGTTAACTTGCGCGCCAGTAGCATTGTTTCAGTCGTGTGGTCACAAACACGATTGCCAATGCCTCTCGTTTTTTGTTTGTTTAGTTACGCTCGGCTGATGATAGCTTCCTTAAAACGTAGATAGATCACTGGATGTCTTTCTTGTGAGAGAACCCGCCGAATGCCTGCTCTGAAGCATCTGTGGTCGCAGTCACTTCTCTGTCCAGGGAGTAGGATTGCAGAACTGGTTTTGAGCAGATTTCTTGTTTGATACTCCAAAAGCACTTTTCGTGTAGGTCTGTCTGCTCGAAGTCTTGAATTCGTAATTCATTGAGTGGGATCATCTTGTTGGCAAAGTTCGGAGTCATTAGTCCGTAGCAGTTTGCCAGTCCGTATAATGAGTCACTTTCTTTGTGGTTCGCGGGTATCTTGGTGCTCCGAACCTTTTCAACAAGCCTATCATCAGACTTGATTCCATCAGCTGAAACTGAATAGCCTAAAAAAGAAACAGTTGTGAGTGATTTCTGGTCTGAGTTGCTCTCATTGATAGTGAAATTGTTTTCTCTAAGTCATCCAAGGTCTGCCGTCATATGCTTTTAGTTTTGATCGCGTGATGTTCCGTAGACAAACAGGTCGTCTTGGAAAAGAGTCACGCCTTTGGTTCCTTTGACTGTGTTCTCTATGCAGTTTTGAAAGATCTAAGAAGACTTCTTCAACCCTTGAGGTAGTAGACACATCTTAAAAGTCATTGTTGGGTGTTGATTGTGCACACTTCGCTTGCATCATCATCAAGTTCAATTTGATGGTAAGCGTCTGAAAGGTCAATTTTTCCAAAGAAATCGGATCCATGCAAGTTGTGGAAACTTGTCTCCATGTTGGATAACGGGTAGCCTTCGTCCATTACTTTGCCATTGAGGTGAACTTTGCAGTCGGCTTAAAGTCTGAATTCACCATTTTTCGTTCTCTGTCATACGACTGGTTATGCATTGGTGAATCATCCTCGCTAAGCTGGCCCGAGAATTCACTGCCTGACCATGTCCTGTTGCTTTGCTTTTACTGCCTCTTGAATCGGCAACGGAACTTTTCGTGCTTTGCACAAAAATTGTTGGGCTACAGGCTTCAGTTTCACTTAGGCCTTGTAACCTTTAACTGTCGGCAATGTCCCTGAAATCCCATGTAATTGAGTAATGGGTTGGTAAGAGGTCGTGTCTAAGGAGTCTGAAATCCTTATTTGATCGCACAACTGCCACGGCAAGCTTCGAGAAAATTCGATCATTCCATGTCGGGTCACAGAATGCTGCTGTTCCTTTAAAGTAGAGTTTCTGTTAATCGTACGCTCCTAGAGTCTGAGCAGTTCCATCTAGTGTAGGTCTTCCAAGCTTCTATCAGATGATCGACGATATCACTGTTTTATCAGCACATGTGTCCACCTGCATTTTCACCTCAGTGCCATCAATGACGACATTTTCCCATGCCGATGAGACCGGATGCCAAAAAAATTCCTACTTAAGTGCCGTTCTCGAAGCTTTCTAGTTCCCCGTTTGAAATATAATCCCCACCAGCATGATGGCCTACTCGCTTATTAAATCTACTGTTGCCTGTTTTGGACACTATTGTGGACACCACTGCTGTGGATCGGTGCAAGGTGGAAGATTTGTTTTGAAGATTTTATTGAGATAGATTTTGTAGTTGTTACCCGTGGAAAAAAAAACATAAAAACAAGATATGTCTTTTGGGGATAAATATCTTTTTTGTTCACGTGTTCCCATTTTGCGTAAATTTCTAACAAAAATACATTCGACCTAAACAGCATAGCATTCAAGAATAGGGTTGATTAATATAAAGAGAATCTATTATTTTTGACTCATTGTGACAGTTGGCTAAGCTGAACTGATAATATAGAGGCAGCAATAATTATAGGATCAGTTCTGAACCAACTTAATACGCTTCAACAGATTGGGTAAGTTCGTACATTTATTCTCTTCATCTTTCATACTAAGAGTTTTAATTTTGAGAGTTTCTCAGATCATCACACTATCAAAGCAAGTTGTCTCAGAATTGACAATATCTTAGACATTTGTAAAAGAACTTGATGGAAAAAAATTCTAGACACTTTTTATTTTCAAAATAAAGCTAATCATCTAAAAAACTGAATAAATAGGATTTTCTTCATTTTTCTGTAATTACAATCAAACTGATTTTGTAACAATTTCAAGCTTCTTTTTGCTGCTGGCACATTTTTCGAATAAATTTTTTAAAATTATTTTACCAAGTAAACTTGCGATGAACTCAAGATAGCCACAGACTTTTCAAAAAATTAATATACCCAAAATATGAGTTTTATGTATTGTTATTCAACATTTGAATTACTAAGAAACAATTAATGTCACCACTGTGAACTTTGAAAAGCAGGAGTTTATGTGCTTGGCAGATTTTTTGAGTTAGATACCTCACCTGAGTTAGATAGATAGAAATTCGTTTTTCATGTCCGTGGATTTAAAGTATTTCGAATGGTTTTTGATCTCAAAATGGACCTTTGCTTGTTTCCATCATTTGCTTGTCCAAAAGCGCAATTTGCGATCTGTTTTGTAAATGTTTATTTATAAAACCGCCATAACAAAATTTGAGCACTTATAGGTTTATAGATACTTTATCGATAAGAAAAGTCCATGAAGGTAAAAACTGATTTTCGATTACGTTTTGATGAAAGACCAAAACATATTCTTTTAAATTTTGAATTTAACAGAAAGAAGAAACTTTTTGAAGAAAACCGTCTAATATAAATCAGTGAGAACCCTGAAAAACATTATACAAATTGCGTTATACAAAGACGCTTGGTAAAAGACTAAAGAATTGAAGAATCTAATGTACACTCGGCTAAATAGCAAAATCGCCTTAGACAGCATTACTTTGAACTTATAGAGGCTCACAACTGTACGCTAATATAACTTAATGACCCAGTTGAGTGCTTACTAAACTAAGCTGAACGAATCGGGACAATCAAAAACTTGACAAGTTCAGGTTTTAAAATCATGATAGATACATTTTGATAAACCGCAAATTAGATCTTTATATTTGTGTAGCAGCATCCTCGACCATCGCAGGCCCCTACCTAGCACTAATAAGGTCCTGCAAACAATTGGTCCACTATTAAGCAACAATTTCCAACCTTTAAGTATGCTTTGATTTTTTAAAGTAATATAATAAAAACATCGGGAGATGGGTTAATTAAAAATAATTTGGTTTAGAGGTTAAAACAATTTTGATTTCTGCATAACTTAGTAAAAAATACTATAGGACTATAGAATTGGTAGCATCAGAGGAAGTGTTCAGTTCAGACCTTGGAAAAAGAGTACTAAAGTAAAGGTCAGGATTTGTAGGGACGATCATAACCTCAACTATAATTAAAACGCAAAAAAAAACAAAGAGAGATCGATAAACAGCCTAGCTTTAGTAAGAACGGTTGTTTAATGATTGAAGAGATTAATCGGTTCTCAATTATTCGAGAACAAAATCTGCTATTGTTTGAAGTGGTTGGTCTCAGAGTAGTCTCAGAGTTGGAGAACGAGGAATTATGAAGTTAGAGAGGTCAGTTAAAGTACCTCAAAGGAATGGTGATCCGTAGAGACACTATTATTTTTAGCAGGACGAACTGATTAGTTCCGTGGAATTACTCTGTGTAATTGGTTTAATTGGGATTCTGTAGAGAAAGAGAACAATATAGTTAAGTTAACTGGAACTTAGACAAATTGTGCTGATAAACTGCCGTCCGTTTCCTTTGATTAGGTTGTTAGATTATAATATGGCCACTTAGAGCCTCGAGTGTTTGGACTTATTTCATCTGAGTTCAATTACCATTAGAAAACCCTGCCATCGTTTCAAGCGGACGAAACAGTTCCAAGATCAGTACAAAAAAAGGGGCAAGTAACGGAACACAGCACAGGATAATTGTTACCAATTTAAACTTAAATCTTTCGGGATTGAGGATAGTATTGAATTTGGGTCGCTCTGCCGATTTCATTGCCCAATGGACCACTTTCAGGTGCAGTTTTTTTAGAATGTGTGAACGGACCTATAGAAGCAATTTCGTTATTCTACACTAAAAAGGCTTGTTATATGGTATTAGTCTGAAACAAGACTGCTCCTATATCAGGGCAAAACCTCGAAAAATTCGACTGCTTCTCAAATCTAAAAAAACGTGAAGAGTTAAAAACGAAGAGAGGTATTTAGCGTCTCGTATTTTAATAATGAAAAAACTGACGACTTTAATTCAATCCCCTAAAAAACACGTTGACTCTTCCAAACTGGATCGATTTATGTATCATTTTTCGACAGAAATCCGTATGTTTCGATCATTTCGATTTTGAGTCTGCTTTGATTTGACACAGTTCAGATATTTTTCATTTTTGTTGGACCCAGTTCAGATATTTTTTTTTCGACTAAAATTTGATTTGTTTTGACTTTCTCAACTCTCTGGAACAACGTTTTTTCAAAATTCTTTTTTTTTCCGACCCCTCATATACATATATTTAGAATTTCTCGACTTTCATGGCAGAAAAAAAAGAGCCAAATTGTTCTTTGATCCATATCAGATTCGTTTCAACTGGTGTGATTTACAATGGCATTGGTATTGATTAACTCAACTCTCTAAACCACAAACTTGCTCAGACAAAACTCTTAGCCTAAATATGTACAATTACTGACACAATTAAATGGAAAAATAAAATAATTAGTTTATATAACCTAACAAAGTGTGCTAAAACATTACACGGGAGAATAATAGACTAGGAGAGAAGACTGTAGAAATTGAGATTCTAAGGTACACAAGGCTAAATTGCAATTTCGGCTTGGATAGCATTACCTTGGACTTATAGAGGTTTAGAACTGTACGCTGCGATAGTTTAATGGCCCAGTTAAATGATTATCAGTCCAATGTGAACGAATCAGGACAATCAAAAACTTGACAAGTTCAGATTTCAAAGTCATGATCGATACCTTTTGATAAAACGCAAATCAGGTCTTTATATACGTGTAGCAATATCCTGGACCATCGCAGGCCCCTAACTAGCACTAATAAGGTCCTGCAAAAAGTTGGTACACTAAGAGGGAACAAATTTCTTCTTTTAAGTTGAGATAATTTTCTACTTTCTCGATCATAAACTGTTTTTGTCGACTTCCTCAAATGACTCGAATAACAATTTTTTGAAATTTTTCTTGACCCCACATTGATATGTTTAGACATTCTCGGACAAAATTGGTAATTTTTCATGTATTGCAATGTACGTGTAGCAAGATATCATAGAGCCCCACATGCCTCTACTTGGCACTGATAAGGTCCTTTAAAAAGTTGGTTCACTAAGAGGCAATAAATTCCCGAAATATCAGAAAATTCACCAAACCCCAATGTAATAAGTTAGGCTACAAGCAGATGAACGTTATCACGACAACCTGAATTCGAATATGAAAAACTTTGATGTCATCGTCCTCCAGAACCCAAATAGTGAGCGTACAAGAAGTAACCGATGTCAACTTCCTTCTTACATGTGTTAACATTAGCCTACATGTGTTAACATTAGGTATAAAAAGTTTCCGCGTCGCCGGTCAAAATAATGAAAAAACCCTAAGTTTAAGGCCGACCATCTTTACGGCTCTTTTAAGAAACACATGCAACCTTAGAAGACCTGCAGATGGCAACTTCCAATTTCACCTGCGCTTTTTTTTCAAATTTTGTCAATTTTGCATATCAGCTGCTCCGATTGCGTTTCTTCTTGCTGAAAAAAACGTCTGAACAAACACATCAGCAGAAAATTGACTTCGGTCAACTTTATTTGCTGAATACATTTGAAACATCTTATGTACCAATTTAAAAATCCAACTTGGTTCTTTCTACTTACTACGCCCAAATTTTTTAATACAATTGAATTATGTAATGTACCAGGTTAAAATGCCAGCTTGGTTTTTTTAACAACTTCCGCCACGTATTCAATGAAGAATTGCAGAGAAAAACAATGATTGCAATGATCGCTTTGGTTAATACATAGTTGATTACTTTTTTCTTAGCCGATTTCTGTTAAGGCCAAACTTTGAGCAGATGCAGATGTGAAGACAGTCAATTGTTTTGAAGCTATTATCCGTTTTTTTTCAAGTCTGGGTAAAACTCTGCAGCTGATTCGAAAAATCAAATGGTTTTCAAAACCTGCCATAATTTTTGGCCCATTTTGTTTGTTTAGAAATCATCTTACTGTTTGCCTTCAAATTCATCTGTTGTGAGCAAAATTGTTTTGCTCAGTTTCTAGTTTAATCTCAATTAAAATGTTTAAATTAAAAATTTCTAAAATTTAGGGTGTGGTAGATCTATGTTAAGACAGTGCTGGACCTATGTTTTGAGTTTTTCGACCAACAAGGTTATGTTTCGACTGTGCTTGACCTATGTTTCGGCTTTCTCGACTATCAAATAACATGATCAAAATGTTAAAAAATTATGATATATGATTTTTGATAAGATGCTCGAATTGAAAATGAACTATAAAAATGAGTAAATCTGGAAATTCCACCATAAAAAATCAGTTTTTCATAAATTGATTCTTCCCATTTAGCTTTTATTTTCTTTAAAAATCTGGACCTTGCTGATCCACGGTTAATAATTATGCGGTAAATAAATCTCCTCAAATGACTGTTGTTGATTGCAAGTTTCTGACAAAGGTCTCCTCCGAGTAGTTTTTTTTGCTCAGTTTCGAATGTAAAGTTAAGTGAAGTCTTCTAAAAACAAATCTTTTGAAAAAAAAGGATGCTTCAACTGTGCTCGACTTATGTCTCGGTTTTCTCGATCGTAATCGGGTATGATTTGACTATGTGCTTGACTTAAATCTGCTTCACGACCGCTGAGTTTCTGTCCAAAAACTGCACCCTCTAGTCTTTCAAAGTCAAAACGTGAGTCGAGAATGTCGACTCGGGAAATGGGACGAAGTTGCAACTTCCCAATTCCCAAGACTTTACAAAAACTGATTACAAGTGAAAGTTTGTTGAACCTTGAGCGTAAGCTATAACTTTCAGATCCTACAAAAATTACTGAGCAAAAAAGTCGAAATTTGACCAAATAAAAAAAATTTGGAACACTTGTAGTCCTTGGACATGTTCATCGTTCAAAAAAGCACAATAAGAATGCAAGAAGGTAGGCCAAATCACAATGACGAGAGAAGAAAGTAGGCGATGTATATTTTTTTAAAGTCATGTCAAATTACTTTGAAAATGCACGCTCAGCTCATCACAAGGAAATTTTTGAATTCTACTGATCAGTTATTGATTGATCCCACCACAGTAGTGAAAAAGAACTAGCAAGTATGCTTTGTGGAAAAACGGCTTATGATTGAGTGTTTTACTTGGTTTTTTGTGTGAAATTTGTTATGTTCAAATCGACCAAAAAAAATGGGGAGGAATTTTGCATTCGGGTTTGTTTTAGTTTTTTTCCCACGCAAAATCAGGTACCACAAATAATCATCGGAGTGGGTTGAGTGATATATCGTATTAGAACCCTTTCGTCTCATAAAATTTGTCTCATAAAGGATACTTTTATATTCTAGGGCTAGTAAATTGACGCGGAGATTTCGATTATATGAACCGAGGTGATTATTGATTCAAAAGATCTTGTTTAACTAGTTGTTGTCCTAAAAAAATAATGCGGTCTGATAATGCTCGCTCAATGCAAGTGTAATTATCTACAATCACAATCAAGGGTTTTTCATGCCATTTGACTCATGTCGGTAGACATCATGTTTTGACTTTCCAGCAAATGAATATGAAAAAAAAGAAGATTAAAAAACAAGTGCAAAGAAGAAACACATTAAACGGACCTAAAACATAGTCAACAGACAGTTGGAAAATCGTCATCAACGCAAGGAAAGAGAAAAAAAAAACTGAAATTTCTTTGAAAAAAGTTCTACGTTCGAAACTTAAACAGCAATTGCACGTCTTTAAAGTTCTTTGAATTTTAGAAATAAATTACGTTTGTCAATAACGCAAAGAAAGAGAAAAAGACTGATTTTTTTTTTGAAAAAAGTTCAATTTTTGAAACTCAAACTGAAATGGTACGTCTTTAAAGCTCTTACAATTTTAAACTGAATCAATAGGTAAAAATTTTTATTCTGCTAGAAAATCTAGAAGTTACGTTTCACTATCAAAATTAACGAAAAATCAATTTTCAGCGTGAAAATTTTTTTAGGAATTTAGGGCTAAGATCTATTCACGAGAATTCATTACGTTCAAGACTCTTTGAAAACAAAACAAAATTCAATCTTGTACGCTTGAATAATTTTTCATTGACTGCTTGAGACTGGAGCCTATTTCTGCTAAGAGCGTATCAAATTGAGGTCTTAGTTTAGGAATCGAGATATTGATTCGTTTTGTTTGACTTGTACCTTGCTGTTGATATTAAAAGCATATCTTTGTTGGTGGATTTTTCATTTCGTTAAATAAGTTATTAGATTTTAAATTGTTGTTCCGAATTCGGAGATATTGTGATTTGGGGCATCTCTGTATTCAAGACTTATTTTTTAAACGTTTTTGACGGAATTTGCATAACATCTGCAAATAATTTAAAAAAATTCAAATATTTCAGATATATACAACTTTTCCTCTTGATCATTTTTTGTGAAGGAATGAGCATTGATAAATTGCTAATTTGTGACAATTAATTCGCAATTTTCACCAGCTGCCAGTTTGCCATTAAGCGTAGCGTTTCCGATGATAAAATAAGTCTTAGCTGAATTGAGAATTAAGTCTTAAAAACTGTCAACACCTCTCAATCTGGTTTTTGAAAATCTGATAATTCATTTTCTTCAAATACTTTAAAATGAAGTCGGAATGTTGATGATTTTGTCTTGAAAAGAGCAGTCTGATTGCTTCAAATTTTGAAGCAGAGGCGAAGCTGCGCTTCGCAAACACTAGCGAGAACAAAAGCTGCTCTATTAAATAGGTAGAAATAAGCCTCGAATTAGTAAAAAGCGCTAAAACGTTGGCTAATAAAAAGAAAGAGTAGGATGAAAATGCTTGGCGTCGTTTTTTATTCAGTCACTTTCGACTTTTAAACACAAACGAAGCTGTGCGTTGGAAGCACCAGCGAGAAAAAGACAAAAAAGCAGCTCTTCAAAATGAAATAAGAAAAAGTAGAAATAAGCTTCGACTGGTAAACATTTTAGGTGTATCTTTCAAACCTGTAACCTCGATGTTTAAGGGCCACGCCTTTCCCTCTCAGTCACAGATGCTTACCGATCGGCAAACACTAGCCTCAAATAAGGCAGAGAAAATATGCTACAAAATTTTTAAGGCTACAGATCGTGCTCATAAGAAAAGTGCCCCCACAAATGAACACATTTTTAGTGTAGCTAGGTTGAAAAGTGCACTCATAAGAATAAACTACGCTCGCTACTGTAATTTAGTGTTTGGGAGAGTAATTTTGTTTTTCAAATTATCGATAAGAGGTTGTCTGTGGCACATGAAAAAAATCCATGTGATTAATGTTTCGTTATGCCATGGTGGTTTAAAAATTGGTAATTTGGAACAACTAACGAACTATACTTTCCGTTATATCACAAGTAAGCTACAAACTATTCCGCTCTAAATTGAACACAGAGGCGAAACTGCGCTTCGCAAACACTAAAAAAGCAGCTTTATAAAATGAAAAAAAAAAATAGAATCAACCTCGAATTAGTAAATTTTTGATACGTATCGGATTCAAACCTGCGACCTCGAGATTAAGAGTCTCTCGTAAAGTCCGCTCGGGCACAAATCCTTAACAACCGACAACAACTAGTCACGAATAAAGCAGCTACATAAGCTTTTAAATTGCCAATTCAATGCAGCAAAAGTGGCACCAAATACAAATGGACAAAACTTGGCATGTAATCTTTCGGAATATAACAAACTGAAGGCATCCAAGCTATCTTTGGAGCTAATAACTTCCAAAGCTTAAGGCCCAGTTATCTATAAAGTAAGCATTTCAATATTGTGAGATACATCATTCTGATATTCGAAGCAAATAGCTTTTTTTCGGTTCATACGAACAAGGAGATATGCATCAATTGTGTGAACTTATTACTAATCGAATACCGGAGCACATGCTATCAAAAAGCTCTAAATAAGCATCAAAAAGGGCACCAATATAAGCAACTAAGTTTGAAAAAAAATAGTCGTATATCACTACCCTAATTTTATCAACTTTCGATCATTTTATCAACAAAAAACGTTCTTTTTTACCTTAATGTCCAGTTGGAACATCCACCCTGTTATATGAGGAACCTTGTTTCACTTTGTATTCAGTCGACAATTTTTTGAGATGATAATTGTGGTTCATTTTTTCCAACTTGCTTAGGAACCGGCTATCCTTACGTCGTCCTTATAGTTGAGTTTAAGAAGAAAAAGAGCAGGACAAATGAATTCACCTGAAAACCTCATCACGTTTACAATCAAGCTGAAAAGCCACGCGCATAATGATTAAAAAGATAAAAAGATAGTTGTTCTCCTTTCATTTACTCTTCATTATTCCTTCCATTCCGACATTCAAACATTCGCTTCCTGTCATTCCTGGTGTTTTAAATGACATAACAACACAGCCAATCTGCCGGATGAGTCCATTCTGAAACAATGTTAATTTCGCTTGAATTTTACGCAATGGCTAACAACCAAAAGATCATCATCAACATTATTTGAATTAAAAGTTGCAGAATTCAACAAGGATATTCGATCTAAAAACGATTCCATCCATTGATTCACTGCAAACCTCGTAATTTAACATGTGCCACAACAATGCATCTTATAATGACTTATAAAACATTCAATCAAAAACAAAATAAAATTATTCAATTAAAGCATAATTTATTCATTTTCGTGTTATTATTGACGATTCTAAAAATTGATTTTATCAGTTAGCCCTTATAGACCAATAAAAGTTGTATTTTTCGGTTTTTCTGCACTTGGACCATTCTGCTTATTGCTCCGCCTCCAGATCGGCCGTATTAATTTTGTACGACTCAAGATTTCACATTTTGATATTGTCCAAAGTTAATAGGTTTTCAATATTTTCTTTTCCCAAAAACTATTCGATATGAATTAAGGGACAGTCGGAACATTCAGGGCTTTACCCTGCTTTATGAGCAGTCTTGTTCAATGTTTTAAGTAAGTTCCCGTAATAATTGTAGCGCCTGTTTTTATTGCGTATGAGAGCATCAGCAGCTATTTTGACCTTTTAGGTACCAATTGGTTGTCTCCAGGTCTTGCTTTCATAACACTTCGAAGAAGTCTTGGCTGTGTCTGGTGTTCATGGTCTTGTTCACATCCAACAGCTGCCTCTGAGTCAGGGGAAAATCTCTCCTCTCAAAACTCGAAAACTCCTCCTCTTCCTCCCTTCTGTTGTCCTTATCTCCTCCTCCTCCTCTTCTCGCAGCAGAGCTGAATGTTCCGAGCACGACTGCAGAGGAAGACGAAGGTTGATCAGCGTTGTTCGCTTTGCTCTGCTGCAGACCAGCTATCTTCACCCTTTCTTCTTGTTCGTACCTGAATAAGGCAAAGGGAACAGTTAACATGTTCAAATCAGAGTTCTCACCATCGAGCGGATGATTCAAACATTTAAACTAGTGCAAAAGGTAAAGTTCTCCAGCAGACAATGTGGGAATAATTCAATGACAAAAAAATCTACGGTATTGTTAGAGAAGCAACACTTAAATTGTGCGATCCATTTCAAATCATTTTAGAGAGCCCACTTAAAGAAGAACACTGTTTTTCAGACATGCACACAATCACCAACTACGACAAAGAGAAGTTTCGGATCTACTTAACAATTAACCCCTCTTTTAAGAAAGGGGGGGGGGGCAATTGTTAAGTAGAATAATATAACGCATTTTCGACCAATCAGATTGAAGCAAAAATAGAAGTCTCAATAGAAAGCTCTAGCGCTAATTTACTGCTTTTATTAATAGGGGTGGCAATTCTTAAGCAGATCCGAAGTTTCTGATGTTCAAGAAATTAAGTAAAGAATGCAGGATCGAAATTCACTTCGAAATACATGAACCGCTTGAGACCAGGGACTAGATCAAGACAGAAGATAAGCACAAGGCCTAGATAGTCTAGACCACGGTATAGGAGTACTACTTCCAGATATGAGTTAGTGTCAAAATTTTCACTATCATACCCAGATCAGTGTCGCGGGCATCAATTATGAGACCTAAATTAAGTTTGAAGACGAGCCATACTAACAATAGCATTGCTGAGAGCAAGAAAAGGCCCAAACTCAAGACGATGCTGCAGTCTGGAATGTGGTAGCTATTAAAATTTGAAGCATTGAATTATTACCTGGAATGCATCTGAGCGTAGTGTGGAGCACTCATGTCTTCTAGCCCCGCCATTTTCTGAGGCAGGGGTTCAAACCACTTAGTCCTCCACTGCGGAGTCTCGATCGTCTTGTACATCACCGGTTCGAAAAGAGGAAGCGAGTTCGACAAAGGAATCACAATTTCTTCTCGTGCATCCGAGGAGTCGCAGTTCACTGATCCCGTTTGTCCCGAGGTCTTCTTTGCCGATGACATCGAAGGTGTCTCTGAGCTCGAGCACGTCGATTGTTTGCTTAATTGTGACGTCGCAATTGCCGCGACAACTTTTCTTTCTGAATTGCCTGACTCAATACTTGTCCCGGATCCTTTTCGTTCTTTGACTCTTTCCTTATCTTTTTGCTTGAACTGCTTCTTATTTTGCTGTTGTTGTAATTTTTGTACCTTGGAAGGCGAAGGGTTCCAAGTCCTGGCTCCACTGGCTTCGTTTTCTGAGCTGGAATCGGATTCTGAGCCAGATGAGGATGATGACTCACTTAGGTCTGGCATGTAGGGCCTGTCTTTTTCATTCTCACTCAATCCCCATTCGGCTGCTGCTGTCACTTGGCTAAACGACAAAATTATTTTTTATTTCTCTCTGAAAATTAATTCTGCATAGATTGAACTTGAAATTGTTATTATGATGAGTGATAGAAACTGTTGAATGAGATATTACCGATCAGATATTCTTTTGTTTACAGGCTTCGAGAAGAGAAAGATCGAAGTCTCTGTATGACTGTATGATCGATCTTTTACACAAACCAACAATATACAAAAGTCAACTTTAAATTAAAGGCAGCTATCAAATCAGTATTTTGTCGACGGCCAACTTGAATTTACTATTTGGAACACAGGCGAAGTAGCGCTTTGCACTACTGACAATGAATTACAAACAAAAACCATCAGCGGATCAGAAAACAAAATGAAACAATCCAGCAGCGTAAAAACCCTCTCCCAAAATTAAACAATCCATCTCGCAAGAGCTCGCAAGTCAAAAAAAATTAAGAAACAAAGAAGCTAAAAAAACCAACGAATCTCGAAAAATGTCAAGGAAATTTAGAAAAAAGGTTTGATTGAACGAAGAAAAAAAAACTAGCTTTTTGAAATTGAAAAATCTTTTATGGTTCACATTTTTTCGAATAAAATATCCCAAAGAGAAAACTGGGTGAATAGTTTTTTTTTGTTCCACTGAGAAAACTACAAACTGAGCTTGATATTTAAATCATTTACGCCGTTACTCACCAATTCCACTTTACGATTTAGAAAGCGCAATTCTTCTTGCTTTTCGCTCGCAAAAGATGGCACGTGTATTTATTAAGAAATAAAGAAGCTCAAAAACCAACAAATTCCAAAAAAGAATCAAGGAAAAAACGTTAAATTTCTCGAAAAAAAAGTAATAGCTCTTTGAATTGAAAAATATTTCATGACTCACACTTTTTCGGATAAAATATCCCAAAAATAGAAAACTGGGCGAATATTTTTTTTAAATTCCACTGAGAAAACTACAAACTGAGCTACTCATTTAAATCATTTACACCGTTACTCACCGTTTTCACTTTACGAATTAGAAAGCGCAATTCTTCTTGCTTTTCGCTCGCAAAAGCTCGCACGTGTATTTATTAAGAAATAAAGAAGCTCAAAAACCAACAAATTCCAAAAAAGAATCAACGAAAAAAACGTTTAATTTCTCGAAAAAAAAAGCTCTTTGAATTGAAAAATCTTTCATGATTCATACTTTTTCGGATAAAATATCCCAAAAATAGAAAACTGGGCGAATAGTTTTTTTATTCCACTGAGAAAACTACAAACTGAGCTACTCATTTAAATCATTTACACCGTTACTCACCGTTTCCACTTTACGAATTAGAAAGCGCAATTCTTTTTGCTTTTCGCTCGCAAAAGATGGCACGTGTATTTATTAAGAAATAAAGAAGCTCAAAAACCAACAAATTCCAAAAAAGAATCAAGGAAAAAACGTTTAATTTCTCGAAAAAAAAGTAATAGCTCTTTGAATTGAAAAATCTTTCATGACTCACACTTTTTCGGATAAAATATCCCAAAAATAGAAAACTGGGCGAATAGTTTTTTTATTCCACTGAGAAAACTACAAACTGAGCTACTCATTTAAATCATTTACACCGTTACTCACCGTTTCCACTTTACGAATTAGAAAGCGCAATTCTTTTTGCTTTTCGCTCGCAAAAGATGGCACGTGTATTTATTAAGAAATAAAGAAGCTCAAAAACCAACAAATTCCAAAAAAGAATCAAGGAAAAAACGTTTAATTTCTCGAAAAAAAAGTAATAGCTCTTTGAATTGAAAAATCTTTCATGACTCACACTTTTTCGGATAAAATATCCCAAAAATAGAAAACTGGGCGAATATTTTTTTTAAATTCCACTGAGAAAACTACAAACTGAGCTACTCATTTAATTCATTTACACCGTTACTCACCGTTTTCACTTTACGAATAAGAAAGCGCAATTCTTCTTGCTTTTCGCTCGCAAAAGCTCGCACGTGTATTTATTAAGAAATAAAGAAGCTCAAAAACCAACAAATTCCAAAAAAGAATCAAGGAAAAAACGTTTAATTTCTCGAAAAAAAAGTAATAGCTCTTTGAATTGAAAAATCTTTCATGACTCACACTTTTTCGGATAAAATATCCCAAAAATAGAAAACTGGGCGAATATTTTTTTAAATTCCACTGAGAAAACTACAAACTGAGCTACTCATTTAAATCATTTACACCGTTACTCACCGTTTCCACTTTACGAATTAGAAAGCGCAATTCTTTTTACTTTTCGCTCGCAAAAGATGGCACGTGTATTTATTAAGAAATAAAGAAGCTCAAAAACCAACAAATTCCAAAAAAGAATCAAGGAAAAAACGTTTAATTTCTCGAAAAAAAAGTAATAGCTCTTTGAATTGAAAAATCTTTCATGACTCACACTTTTTCGGATAAAATATCCCAAAAATAGAAAACTGGGCGAATATTTTTTTTAAATTCCACTGAGAAAACTACAAACTGAGCTACTCATTTAAATCATTTACACCGTTACTCACCGTTTTCACTTTACGAATTAGAAAGCGCAATTCTTCTTGCTTTTCGCTCGCAAAAGCTCGCACGTGTATTTATTAAGAAATAAAGAAGCTCAAAAACCAACAAATTCCAAAAAAGAATCAACGAAAAAAACGTTTAATTTCTCGAAAAAAAAATAGCTCTTTGAATTGAAAAATCTTTCATGATTCATACTTTTTCGGATAAAATATCCCAAAAATAGAAAACTGGGCGAATAGTTTTTTTATTCCACTGAGAAAACTGCAAACTGAGCTACTCATTTAAATCATTTACACCGTTACTCACCGTTTCCACTTTACGAATTAGAAAGCGCAATTCTTTTTGCTTTTCGCTCGCAAAAGATGGCACGTGTATTTATTAAGAAATAAAGAAGCTCAAAAACCAATAAATTCCAAAAAAGAATCAAGGAAAAAATGTTTAATTTCTCGAAAAAAAAGTAATAGCTCTTTGAATTGAAAAATCTTTCATGACTCACACTTTTTCGGATAAAATATCCCAAAAATAGAAAACTGGGCGAATATTTTTTTTAAATTCCACTGAGAAAACTACAAACTGAGCTACTCATTTAATTCATTTACACCGTTACTCACCGTTTTCACTTTACGAATAAGAAAGCGCAATTCTTCTTGCTTTTCGCTCGCAAAAGCTCGCACGTGTATTTATTAAGAAATAAAGAAGCTCAAAAACCAACAAATTCCAAAAAAGAATCAAGGAAAAAACGTTTAATTTCTCGAAAAAAAGTAATAGCTCTTTGAATTGAAAAATCTTTCATGACTCACACTTTTTCGGATAAAATATCCCAAAAATAGAAAACTGGGCGAATATATTTTTTTAATTCCACTGAGAAAACTACAAACTGAGCTACTCATTTAAATCATTTACACCGTTACTCACCGTTTTCACTTTACGAATTAGAAAGCGCAATTCTTCTTGCTTTTCGCTCGCACGTGTATTTATTAAGAAATAAAGAAGCTCAAAAACCAACAAATTCCAAAAAAGAATCAACGAAAAAAACGTTTAATTTCTCGAAAAAAAAATAGCTCTTTGAATTGAAAAATCTTTCATGATTCATACTTTTTCGGATAAAATATCCCAAAAATAGAAAACTGGGCGAATAGTTTTTTTATTCCACTGAGAAAACTACAAACTGAGCTACTCATTTAAACCATTTACACCGTTACTCACCGTTTCCACTTTACGAATTAGAAAGCGCAATTCTTTTTGCTTTTCGCTCGCAAAAGATGGCACGTGTTTTTATTAAGAAATAAAGAAGCTCAAAAACCAACAAATTCCAAAAAAGAATCAAGGAAAAAACGTTTAATTTCTCGAAAAAAAAGTAATAGTTCTTTGAATTGAAAAATCTTTCATGACTCACACTTTTTCGGATAAAATATCCCAAAAATAGAAAACTGGGCGAATATTTTTTTTTTAATTCCACTGAGAAAACTACAAACTGAGCTACTCATTTAAATCATTTACACCGTTACTCACCGTTTTCACTTTACGAATAAGAAAGCGCAATTCTTCTTGCTTTTCGCTCGCAAAAGCTCGCACGTGTATTTATTAAGAAATAAAGAAGCTCAAAAACCAACAAATTCCAAAAAAGAATCAAGGAAAAAACGTTTAATTTCTCGAAAAAAAAGTAATAGCTCTTTGAATTGAAAAATCTTTCATGACTCACACTTTTTCGGATAAAATATCCCAAAAATAGAAAACTGGGCGAATATTTTTTTTTAATTCCACTGAGAAAACTACAAACTGAGCTACTCATTTAAATCATTTACACCGTTACTCACCGTTTTCACTTTACGAATTAGAAAGCGCAATTCTTCTTGCTTTTCGCTCGCAAAAGCTCGCACGTGTATTTATTAAGAAATAAAGAAGCTCAAAAACCAACAAATTCCAAAAAAGAATCAACGAAAAAAACGTTTAATTTCTCGAAAAAAAATAGCTCTTTGAATTGAAAAATCTTTCATGATTCATACTTTTTCGGATAAAATATCCCAAAAATAGAAAACTGGGCGAATAGTTTTTTTATTCCACTGAGAAAACTACAAACTGAGCTACTCATTTAAATCATTTACACCGTTACTCACCGTTTCCACTTTACGAATTAGAAAGCGCAATTCTTTTTGCTTTTCGCTCGCAAAAGATGGCACGTGTATTTATTAAGAAATAAAGAAGCTCAAAAACCAACAAATTCCAAAAAAGAATCAAGGAAAAAACGTTTAATTTCTCGAAAAAAAAATAGCTCTTTGAATTGAAAAATATTTCATGACTCACACTTTTTCGGATAAAATATCCCAAAAATAGAAAACTGGGCGAATATTTTTTTTTAATTCCACTGAGAAAACTACAAACTGAGCTACTCATTTAAATCATTTACACCGTTACTCACCGTTTTCACTTTACGAATTAGAAAGCGCAATTCTTCTTGCTTTTCGCTCGCAAAAGCTCGCACGTGTATTTATTAAGAAATAAAGAAGCTCAAAAACCAACAAATTCCAAAAAAGAATCAACGAAAAAAACGTTTAATTTCTCGAAAAAAAAAATAGCTCTTTGAATTGAAAAATCTTTCATGATTCATACTTTTTCGGATAAAATATCCCAAAAATAGAAAACTGGGCGAATAGTTTTTTTATTCCACTGAGAAAACTACAAACTGAGCTACTCATTTAAATCATTTACACCGTTACTCACCGTTTCCACTTTACGAATTAGAAAGCGCAATTCTTTTTGCTTTTCGCTCGCAAAAGATGGCACGTGTATTTATTAAGAAATAAAGAAGCTCAAAAACCAACAAATTCCAAAAAAGAATCAAGGAAAAAACGTTTAATTTCTCGAAAAAAAAGTAATAGCTCTTTGAATTGAAAAATCTTTCATGACTCACACTTTTTCGGATAAAATATCCCAAAAATAGAAAACTGGGCGAATATTTTTTTTAAATTCCACTGAGACTGAGAAAACTACAAACTGAGCTACTCATTTAATTCATTTACACCGTTACTCACCGTTTTCACTTTACGAATAAGAAAGCGCAATTCTTCTTGCTTTTCGCTCGCAAAAGCTCGCACGTGTATTTATTAAGAAATAAAGAAGCTCAAAAACCAACAAATTCCAAAAAAGAATCAGCGAAAAAAACGTTTAATTTCTCGAAAAAAAATAGCTCTTTGAATTGAAAAATATTTCATGATTCATACTTTTTCGGATAAAATATCCCAAAAATAGAAAACTGGGCGAATATTTTTTTTTAATTCCACTGAGAAAACTACAAACTGAGCTACTCATTTAAATCATTTACACCGTTTTCACTTTACGAATTAGAAAGCGCAATTCTTCTTGCTTTTCGCTCGCAAAAGCTCGCACGTGTATTTATTAAGAAATAAAGAAGCTCAAAAACCAAAAAATTCCAAAAAAGAATCAACGAAAAAAACGTTTAATTTCTCGAAAAAAAAATAGCTCTTTGAATTGAAAAATCTTTCATGATTCATACTTTTTCGGATAAAATATCCCAAAAATAGAAAACTGGGCGAATAGTTTTTTTATTCCACTGAGAAAACTACAAACTGAGCTACTCATTTAAATCATTTACACCGTTACTCACCAATTCCACTTTACGATTTAGAAAGCGCAATTCTTCTTGCTTTTCGCTCGCAAAAGATGGCACGTGTATTTATTAAGAATTAAAGAAGCTCAAAAACCAACAAATTCCAAAAAAGAATCAAGGAAAAAACTTTTAATTTCTCGAAAAAAAAGTAATAGCTCTTTGAATTGAAAAATCTTTCATGACTCACACTTTTTCGGATAAAATATCCCAAAAATAGAAAACTGGGCGAATATTTTTTTTAAATTCCACTGAGAAAACTACAAACTGAGCTACTCATTTAATTCATTTACACCGTTACTCACCGTTTTCACTTTACGAATAAGAAAGCGCAATTCTTCTTGCTTTTCGCTCGCAAAAGCTCGCACGTGTATTTATTAAGAAATAAAGAAGCTCAAAAACCAACAAATTCCAAAAAAGAATCAACGAAAAAAACGTTTAATTTCTCGAAAAAAAAAGCTCTTTGAATTGAAAAATATTTCATGATTCATACTTTTACGGATAAAATATCCCAAAAATAGAAAACTGGGCGAATATTTTTTTTTAAATTCCACTGAGAAAACTACAAACTGAGCTACTCATTTAAATCATTTACACCGTTTTCACTTTACGAATTAGAAAGCGCAATTCTTCTTGCTTTTCGCTCGCAAAAGCTCGCACGTGTATTTATTAAGAAATAAAGAAGCTCAAAAACCAACAAATTCCAAAAAAGAATCAACGAAAAAAACGTTTAATTTCTCGAAAAAAAAATAGCTCTTTGAATTGAAAAATCTTTCATGATTCATACTTTTTCGGATAAAATATCCCAAAAATAGAAAACTGGGCGAATAGTTTTTTTATTCCACTGAGAAAACTACAAACTGAGCTACTCATTTAAATCATTTACACCGTTACTCACCAATTCCACTTTACGATTTAGAAAGCGCAATTCTTCTTGCTTTTCGCTCGCAAAAGATGGCACGTGTATTTATTAAGAAATAAAGAAGCTCAAAAACCAACAAATTCCAAAAAAGAATCAAGGAAAAAACGTTTAATTTCTCGAAAAAAAAGTAATAGCTCTTTGAATTGAAAAATCTTTCATGATTCATACTTTTTCGGATAAAATATCCCAAAAATAGAAAACTGGGCGAATATTTTTTTAAATTCCACTGAGAAAACTACAAACTGAGCTACTCATTTAATTCATTTACACCGTTACTCACCGTTTTCACTTTACGAATAAGAAAGCGCAATTCTTCTTGCTTTTCGCTCGCAAAAGCTCGCACGTGTATTTATTAAGAAATAAAGAAGCTCAAAAACCAACAAATTCCAAAAAAGAATCAACGAAAAAAACGTTTAATTTCTCGAAAAAAAAATAGCTCTTTGAATTGAAAAATCTTTCATGATTCATACTTTTTCGGATAAAATATCCCAAAAATAGAAAACTGGGCGAATAGTTTTTTTATTCCACTGAGAAATCTACAAACTGAGCTACTCATTTAAATCATTTACACCGTTACTCACCAATTCCACTTTACGATTTAGAAAGCGCAATTCTTCTTGCTTTTCGCTCGCAAAAGATGGCACGTGTATTTATTAAGAAATAAAGAAGCTCAAAAACCAACAAATTCCAAAAAAGAATCAAGGAAAAAACGTTTAATTTCTCGAAAAAAAAGTAATAGCTCTTTGAATTGAAAAATCTTTCATGATTCATACTTTTTCGGATAAAATATCCCAAAAATAGAAAACTGGGCGAATATTTTTTTAAATTCCACTGAGAAAACTACAAACTGAGCTACTCATTTAATTCATTTACACCGCTACTCACCGTTTTCACTTTACGAATAAGAAAGCGCAATTCTTCTTGCTTTTCGCTCGCAAAAGCTCGCACGTGTATTTATTAAGAAATAAAGAAGCTCAAAAACCAACAAATTCCAAAAAAGAATCAACGAAAAAAACGTTTAATTTCTCGAAAAAAAAATAGCTCTTTGAATTGAAAAATCTTTCATGATTCATACTTTTTCGGATAAAATATCCCAAAAATAGAAAACTGGGCGAATAGTTTTTTTATTCCACTGAGAAAACTACAAACTGAGCTACTCATTTAAATCATTTACACCGTTACTCACCGTTTCCACTTTACGAATTAGAAAGCGCAATTCTTTTTGCTTTTCGCTCGGAAAAGCTCGCAAGTGTAATTATTAAGAAAAAAGAAGCTCAAAAAACCAACGAATCTCGACAAATATCAAGGAAATAAAAAAACGTTTAATTTGTCGAAGAAAACAAAATAGTAATAGTTCTTTGAATTGAAAAAGCTTTTATGATTCACACTTTTTCGGATAAAATATCCCACTTTATTGCACTTGGAAAACTACAAACTGAGCTTGATATTTAAATCATTTACGCCATTTCTCACCATTTGCACTCTACGAATTAGAAAGCGCAATTCTCCTTGCTTTTATCAAATGAACTTAATTAAACTTTTTAAAAAATCAAAACATCAACTAAATAAGTGTCTTCTCTTCGATCATTGACACTTAAAGCCAGCATGGCAAACTAGACGAAAAATTTTCCCGAAGTTTCTAACTTTTGCTTCGAATTTAATTCATACTAACAAGTCGAGAATTATACGCAGAAGAAAATTTTACCACCCTTCAAAGGATTCAACTAACGGTGACTAAACTTTGTGAGCGAAATAGAAATACACTGAAATCTGTTCTACTTTGCAATTGTTGATTTTAGAACCAAGATAACTTTAAACAGGCTCAAAATACACCTGCTGCACTAAACTTCCTTCCGATAAAGGCTCTAAGGAGTTGAGCCCTATGCGAGGCCTGCACATACGTCCTATGAACAAAATTTTTGCCAGAAAAAAGTCTTGCACCAGTTGCAATACACCTGCTCTCACCTGTGTAAAATCTAGCTTTCACAAAGTTGAAAAAATGTCAACGAATTTGAGAAACGAAAAAAAAATACAACAGGTTTAATTTCAAGAAACTTTTCTAATTGACAGTTTTTCCATACAGCTAACCCAATTTGAGATAATTGATCAAAAAATATTTTTGTGTTCCGCAGGGAAATCAAAAGGTATTGAAATCCATCCTCTGACCTAAAGATCATTGGCGCTTTTTCAAGCGATTACACACTTGCATTGGGAGACCGTAATTTACCTTCAATTCAGCAAATGAATTTGAATCGAACTGAAAACAAATCAAAAATCGCATTCAAATTGGAGCGTTGCCATGAGGCGACCTTCGGTACCTCACTCTATTCTATTTACTTATGTATATCTTATATAACTATGTCTTATTATCTATTCATTATAGTGCAGTAATTGACTCAAGGACAAATCTCACCAGCCTAATCGTTTGTCACTTGAGAATGTGAAACCGCCAGTTGCGAAAGCCTGAGATGTGAAATCAAGTTAAAAACATTTTGTGAATCTATTCAATCTGGAAACGTTAACTCTATATACATTATTCTATTCTATCTATTTATATATCTTAATTAATTCAGTATTCGAATTTTATAAACAAGTTTTCCCTACACCAACTGAGGGAAATCTCATGGCGCAGCCAGCAGTTCCTGTGAATGAATACAGGCCTGACCTACTCGGTATACCACCCTTTTGGGCCAAAACATCGGTTAACCCACCTTTCATTTGGGAGACTTGGGTGGGACAGTTTTTCTTGGCCGTTAGTCTTAAAGACAATATTTCACCGGGGGAGGTGCTAGTTGTTCCAGCAGAGTTGGTTGATGAACCTTACCCGAAGCCCCGGGGATTGATGAAAATGCAGCAGATATAGCCAACAGGAACCTTCGAGTTGCAGCAGCTAATAGAAGGATTGACAAGTATAATCAAGAGAGGAGGAGGAAAGGACCTCGCATTGGACATAATTGGTGTTACCATGAGGCTGAGGCGCGTCTGAAATCTTGACTCTTCTTCGCATTGGGAAATGAGGGAAAGAAGCGATTTTTGGATTCTTACCCTCAACTGGACCTCAATACGTGTTCCTTCATTGATTTTCACAAATGCTGTGAAGATCTCTTTAAGGCGGAGCGGGACTACACAGTCGAAAGAATCAAGTTGTATAATACAAAATTCATGCAGGAGAATGATTAATTTTCCTCATTCTATGCCACACTTAGCGCTCAAACCGCGTTGTGTAATTGGCCGCTCGATCAAGAAAGTGCCACGTTGAAGGACTTATTTATTGGTCGCATTCGGGATGTGGTGGTCCAACGGCAACTAATCAGAGCGAAGGCTAATCTTGATGATACTCTGCAATTGGCGTTGGAGAATGAGAAAGGGGCTAAGACATCAGAGCAATTTCAGAAATTACTCCCGCATAACAACACTATATCTACTAATGCCAGTTCTATTCGAGTCAAACAAGAGCCGACTTCTTCGGTGCAGCAATTTAAGAATCAAGGAAACAGCAGTCGAGGTGGAGGTTTTAATCGTTCCAATCAACGTCAATGTCAAAATAAGCCAAGTTACTTTTGCGGTAATCCATTTTCCCTCGAACACCGTCGGTCGTGTCCGGCCAGAGAAGCTACTTGCAATGCGTGTAAAAAGAAGGGTCATTTTGCTCAAGTGTGTAACACTAGAAAGCGACGTGTTAAAATGGTGCAACATGATGAGACACTTTCCGATCAAGAGTGTAACCTAATTGACGTAAACGGTGACAGTGAACCGGAATATGGAGTTATGGCAATTGATATTGTACAAATCAACAATGTAGAACTTTTGAAGGCAGCGGGAGGACAACCAAGGAGCCTCAGTATTCAACTACGTTCTGGCAACTCTTTCTTTTATGCTACGATGGACACAGACAGTCCTGTGTCATTTTTGAACAAGAAGACGGCGGAAATACTGATGAGGCGACTTCCAAACGTTAAGTTTAAGGACATCGCGAGATATCCAGTAGGTGTTACTTATGTTGACTATAATAAAAACCCAATTAAACTGTTCGGATCGCTAAAAATTCCGATTACGTCGAAAGGATGGAAAATCGAAAATGCGTGTTTCTTGGTGTCCGAAAATCGTACTCGGAATTTACTCGGACTGAACCTTCATGAGCAATTGGGAATTGAAACGGTGCAACGAGGACCGGCGGAAGTTAGCTTTGCGGAAGATGTGCAGGATTTGGATCCGACCTCTCAGTTCTGGAAGGAGCATTTTGTCAAAAGGTACTCTAATGTGTTCAGCAGGCTGGGGAGGTCGAAAAACTATGAAGTATTCACTAATTTCAAAAATCCTTTGATACCTAGGCAAGTTAAAAGCCGAAAAGTCCCTATCCATTTACAAGATCGAGTCACGGCTGAGATTAAAAAGTTAATCAAAGACAAACATATTGAAAAATTAGAAAAGTGTACTACGGATCATTTTGTCGCGCCCATGTGTTAAGTGCAAGAAAGACGGGTCAATAAAACTTGCACTTAAGGCTAAACCAATGAATGCTCAAATCTGGCAAAACAAATACCAAATGCCTAATATGCATGAATTGATTGACTCGGCGGCTCAAATCATCACTAGACACATCTGGGAAAGTGTGGTTTACTTCTCTTGACCTTAAATATGCTTTTAAACAATTACCTTTATCGAATCTAACCAGTAACCATTGTAACTTAAAGTATTTTGTGTGGAGAAGCAACAGGCACATATCGTTTCAAGGCTGGTTTCTACGGATTGACGGATATGCCCACAGAATTCCAAAAAGCGATGGACTGTACGTTACAAGGATTAGAAGGTGTTATCTGTTACCTTGATGATATACTGGTTGTCACTAAAGGAAAAGTCATGGATCGATTGAACGAGGAAGGATGGGCATTGAAACTTAGCAAATGTGAGTTCTCAGTTAACAAGTTAGTCTGGTTAGGGTACGAAATCGATGAAAACGGTTACGCCCCGAAATTCTCGAAAATAGAGGCTATCAAATCACTGATGCCACCGAAAACTCTTAAGCAATTAAGATCATTTATGGGGACTCTCAATCATCTTCAACGTTTCATTTCGGATTTGCATAAGTATACAGTTGCGTTCAGAGCATCCTTAAAAGCGGAGAATAAGAAATCCTTTTTGTGGGGGGAAGAGCAAGTTAGTGCTTTTCAGAAAACTTTAGACCTCATTGCAAACATCCCTAACTTGTTTCACCATGATGCCTCAAAAGCTTCTCGAGTTAAATGTGACCCGAGTCACAGCGGATTAGGAGCTTGTTTGGAACAGGAAGTGGAACCGAATATCTGGGCCCTGATAGCGTTTGCCTCTAGATTTCTTAACTCCGCGGAACTCAAATATAGTACCAACGAGTTAGAGTTTCTGGCCATTGTGTGGGCGTGCGAACATTTTCGTAGATACTTACTTGGTAAGCGCTTTGTTATCTTAACTGATCATAAGGCTATAATTCCAGCTCTCAACGAAACGTATGGCAACAAATCTTATCAGTCACGACTATCTCGTTGGGCGGATCGTCTCATTCCGTTCGATTATCAGAGTGAACATGTGCCAGGTTCCTCTCTAGGTATTGCAGACTATACGTCAAGACACCCGACTTTTGAAGCACCTTTACCGTCATCGCATGATGAATTATTTGTCATTAAATCTATTCAAGCTTTTCATAATTCTTTAAACTCGATCAGTACTCCGTCCAGACCTCAAATAGTGCCTGTGGGGCAAGTTTCATATTATAACCGATTTCGACCAATCAAAAAGTTCGGTAGTGTTGGAGGCGCTATTAGCCACCTCTTAACTAAAGCGGTGGACCAATCATTGGTTGTTTCACATCACCAATCAGATATTTGCAATCAGTTTCGTTCGTCGTCGCTAGAGGGCGTCGCGTTTAATAACCAACTTGTTAACCAATCCCTAAAGGATATGTTAATTTCTAGTCACGATTTCTCACCGCTAGAGGGCGTTAAATCATGCTCTCAGTCAATCACAGACTAGTATGCAAAATCGTAACTTTACATTCTCGCCGCGAGAGGTCGACTTTCCATGCTCTGGTCGGTTCGACCAATCACAGCTCAGTATGCAAATGAGATACGCTAAACCGGAAGTTTTTGATCAAACTCATTGTCTCCGACCTTATCTCAGAATCAATTCACGCTAAGGAAGATTCAAATAACCTCTCTGAAAATGCTACTCTTAACTCTACTCTAAATAACTCTATTACTTCTACTAACACTATCGACTTCGCAAACACGCTTGAACAAGCAAATCTCCTCAACTTTGTTGAAAAATTTTCTACCAGTTCCCCTATTTTTCGTACCTCGAGTCAACAAAGACCCGGACTGTCAAGAAATAACTATGATTCGCCGAAGCCGTATTGACCAAATTCGAGCCCGAAATCTTGCCAGGATGAGACATTCACGAGACCGTTTTGTGGTCGCTCGCGGACAGTCTACACGAAAGGCCCTTGCCCAGTTTCTAGACAAGTGCCGAAGGCAGAGGCAGAACAAACAGGCCAGACAGGGGGAGGCAATCAGAATGGGAGTTAATGCCATCAAAAATCGCAAACCACTGGTCACACCGGACAAGAAGAAAGTGGTCGGATTACCAGGACTGTTTGACGTTGACCTGCTGGTAGAACTGACAGGAGAAGACCCATTTCTCGGACCGATGAGGACAGCGATCATTAACAAGGACGTACAATCCTTCAACAAACTGGGGGCATACATGGCCCAATTCTGGACGAAGGCGGCGGTAGTGAACAATTGTGTTCTAATAGATAACAAATTGGCCATACCCGAGCAATTACGGAGTGCCATTCTGACTCGACTTCACCGTTCGCATCCTGGACAGGCGGCTATGATGGACGCTTCGGAATACGTATGGTGGCCATTTCTCAATCGCCAGATAGTTAATATCTGTGAAAAGTGCCCGGAGTGTACCTTATTTGGTAAGAATATCAAAACTTCAACGACTTATAACTCTGCTAAGCCACTACCACCGTTGTCAGCTCCGAATCCAGAACAGAATCCGACATTTTGCGGGTCCGTTAATAGATGACAAGAAGGGAAAAATCTATATTTTAGTCGCAATAGATTGTTTTTCCAAATACCCTTCGGTGATGTTAACTAAGACTACAAGTGCGAAAAAAGTAGTCAAATTTTCGCGATCGTACATTCGTAATCATTGTATACCGGAAAGCATTAGGACAGATCATGGCTCTGGGTTCAACTCTGATGTTGTTAAAGAATTTTGCAAAAGTAGAGGTATAAAACATATCCTCACAGCGGTGGGGGATCATCGAAGTTGTGGGCTGGTTGAACGGTCGATTCCGACCATTAAACGAAAGTTGGGAACAGAGAAATTAGATCCTAATTTTAAAAGCTTGAAGTCGACTTTACAACAAATCATTGACGATATTCGAAAAACCAAACATTCTACGTTAAAAATGTCTCCTTTTGAGTTACATTATGGTAGAAAGCCTAATACTGAGTTTTCAATAGCGCGTGATAATGTTGTTCATTCTCCTACTTCAGCGCAAGGACTGGAGCGAAACCTCTTAACACCGGAGCAGCGTTCAAGTAAAGACTACAGCCGCGATAGGGCCAAAGTTGTACCCAGAGGAGCTTCGCACAGTCCGGAAATTCCCTGTAGATTCAAGCTACTTTTTGGTGAGGGCAATCTAGTGGCGGAAAGTCAGCCATACAAGGCCCTGGAGAACCTCGCTAAGGCGGCTAACGTCTGGAAACAATGGAAACGAAATGTGCCTCCGCAACAGGGACACGAGCTTCTCCGCGAATTGACCGCTCGAAGTAGTGACCTTGCAAACTCGCTGAAATCGGGGATCACAAAGGGAACACTACGCTTTTATGACAACGTTCGAGACACATCAGCACCAGCCCTCTCGCATTCTCAACGAATGAATATGCCGTCGCCATCGAGGCCAAAAAGACTCTCAAAAACACGTAAATTAGAAAAACTAATTTTGCAAGATCCTCTAAGAGTCAAAATCTTTCGAAAATCGCTTGATCGAAAATCGGGAAAACCTCTATTCAAACTAGCTAAAATCAAGATTACTCGTGTTACGGACCACACTTACATTACTGACCAAGGAAAAGTCTATCGGAAAAATCACTTAAGTCTAAGATATAATTCTAACCTCCCTAAGTTTTCAGCTACGCCTGGCAGAGTGGGAGAGAGACTCCAAAGACGGATTGCTCCTCGCCCTCAATCTCAGCCATCTACTTTTCCAGTTCAGAGGCAAACCAGCGAACCTTCTAAGGGTAAAGTGATCGATTTGACGGCAGAGTCGTCAAGTGAGGACTCATTAATAACTGGACCACAGCTTGAGTTGGTGGAGGCACCCGGTTCCGCGCCTCAGAGATTGGCTCCAGCAGATGCGACGCCACAAATTACAATTGCGCAACCGCCGACGAGCCCCACTGGGACTTCATCAACAGGAGCTTTAGCAACGCCTCTTGATTCGTCCACCCAATCAAGGCCACAGACGTCAGGGGATGATTCACATGTTACAGTTCAGGATGCGGCAACTACAGATCACGCGGAGGCTACTGATCAAGCTAAGAGTGACTACCCGATCCTCCGGACGGTCAAAGAAACCGACGAGGTTTTTCGGCGATCCCCTTCGTCATTCGGTTAAGAATGTCACGGAATCCGTGCCCATCGAGTCTTTGCCCCAATTACCAGTCCGAGAAGCGACGCATACTACACCATTCATCCCAATTGTTCGAAAAGGAGCCCAGTTGACTTTCCCGAGAACTAAAGAACAAACTACCCCGTTTGAAAGAATCAGAATTGAAGAACATGAGAATAATCCTTGTGCGTAAAACTTTGTTCTATTTTGTTTTCTGGTTCGTTTGGGCCCATCCTCAACGAGTGCAATAGTGTCTTATCATTATATCCAATACTGTCAAAAATGTATACTTTGATAAATTTTCCTCAAGAGGGGGAAATGTCATGAGGCGACCTTCGGTACCTCACTCTATTCTAGTTACTTATGTACATCTTATATAACTATGTCTTATTATCTATTCATTATAGTGCAGTAATTGACTCAAGGACAAATCTCACCAGCCTAATCGTTTGTCACTTGAGAATGTGAAACCGCCAGTTGCGAAAGCCTGAGATGTGAAATCAAGTTAAAAACATTTGTGAATCTATTCAATCTTTATTCAATCTGGAAACGTTAACTCTATATACATTATTCTATTCTATCTATTTATATATCTTATTCAATTCAATATTCGAATTTTATAAACAAGTTTTCCCTACACCAACTGAGGGAAATCTCAAGCGCGTACAATTTTTCAGACTTTTTCTGAAAAAAATAAAAGGACACGCCTTAAATAAGTGTCTTCTATTCGTTCATTGACACTTATTAAGTGAATTTGGCCAAAATTAAACAAACCCATTAGCAGCCGATTTCTTAACTTCCACACAGCTAACACCACTTGCGTCTGGCTTCTCGTTAGACTTGACATTGTGTTCCTTTTTAAAACCACTGCTTTTATTTTTCATTGCCTGTCTGCTCCTTTTCTTCGACTGAAGCAACATCTGCAGATGGTTGCTACTTCCTCCTGTTGGCGTCTTTACTTTAGCTTTCTCTTTTCCAGTCACTAACTCAGAACTCTTACCCTTTTCGCCAATTTTTACTCCACCCAAGCAATATTTATCAGATACTTTCTGGTTGTGCGGCTGTTGCATATTTTTCTTGGCGGCGTTTTGATTATGAAGAGAATTTTGGATACTTTGAGTTGTATGAAAACTCGAGCATTTCTTGTCTTTGATGAGTCTGCCATATTGCGCGGACAGCGGTCTTTTGCCCCTTCCCAACACCTTAAAACAAACAACTTAGTAACTATTTTTCTTGTAAATGCGCTAGTTATGATAAACCATTTGGTGGATTTCAACAGGAAAAAATACAAATTACCAATTGAATTTGAATAGAAATTGGCATGCTGAGTAAAACTCAAACTGAAATTATATTTCATCTTAATATCGAAATGTTTTCGCAGTGATTTGCCAGACAACCTTTTGAATGTAGGAAAACTCTTACGTGATGTTGTCGTGGGAACAACATAGCTACTCTTTCATCCACAGTATGTAGACTTCTGTCCGGCTCAGCCACGTACAAAGTACCAGGGCCTCCACACACAATGCAACATGTGTTGGGCGCACACGCACAGGGAACTGGGACAGGTTGCAGTGTATTGTGAGACTGTGCAGTAATGCTAAGAGTGCATCCCATTCGTTTGCGTTTCACCCCAACAACAGCCCGCACTCTGGCAGCGCTCTCAGTGCGATCTGTGGTCCCGTCTGGCGACAGAAGCAGAGGCGGCTGCTCCACTTCAGCTCTCGGCTCCTCTTTGCGGATACGACGTAGCAGCTCATTAGTTTGTAATATCTTGAACTCGAGGCTATGCACCTGCAGAATCAGAGTGTGTAAGAGAATGTATTGAAACCCTTTGACAGACGAATCCGCATTGCTTAGATACTTCATCCACTACTCATCAACAAGAGATCCACAAACGGACTCCTGCTACTAACCTATCTGAATGTTAAAACATTTATCGATCATTCAATGCTAGTTTGCCATCTTTCGGGACACCAGAGCCTTTAAGTGGCTCGCCCTTTTGCTTTCTTCATTTCGTTTTCAACTACATTTTGCTTATACACACCTGAAAGAGGAGCCATTGCCATTTGGCCCAAACATTGCCTGTCTTCTCAGCAAACACTTTCTCGACTTTCTCTTTTTCAGCACTTCTTTCGTCGTTCCTCACTCCATTTTGCATACCGTTGGCAACAGAATCAGCAGCCTTCAAAGCATTTGCCCTCAGGTCGCTTGAAACAAAACAGATGTGTCATTTGTACACTGGTTATAATTACTTTTCTACATGTTTTTCCACGTGGGCATTCAATATGCTTTCCGCTTGCTTCTGTTGTGAAGCAAATGACAGACAGACATTTGTTAATGTAATAGATCTGACTGTGTAATCAAAAACAAACATCTGATTTTCTAATCCAATTCTGATCCAATCCAAAAACTAATCCAATTCTGCGGTTTATAAAAAATAAATACAGAGACGAAGCTGAGCTTCGCACCACTTGAAATACAACAAATAGAGGGTAAAAACAGCACGAGATTCAAAACTGATAAGAAGATGCAGCATGACGTTCAAAACTGATTTGAAAAAAATCTAGAAAAACGAAGTATTTTTAAGAAGTCCCAATGCTTATGAATTTACGAATTCAAAAATTTGGCGCCACGGTCTTTTCTATTTCATAAAAAAAGCCGGAAAGTTGTAGAAACAAGATAAATGGTTAATAAGCCGACGGAATTAAAGCCTGCAGCCAAAAAACTGAAACTCAACCGAAATATTTGGGCATAACAAAATTGATAAAAAACAATGTACTGCTGTCCACATAGTATCCACCAATTTAATATATGTATTGGAGACTCGAGACAAATATTTAAAGTTTTAAATGAAAAAAATGGCAAGACCGCAAAATCATCAAAAACTTCAGCTCTTTTAATCAATAACAATAAATTATCTGACCCCGTTCTAACATCTAACGCTTTTATTGATTATTTCGCTTCGGTAGGAACCAAGTTAGCAAGCAAAATTAACCTCGTGGAGCCAGTGATTAAAATAAAAGACTTAAGCCCATCTATTTATCTCTTTATTAGTACAATTTGTGAGATAATTGATGAGTTAGAGCGTCTGAAGCCCAAGCATACTTGTGGCATCGATGAAGTTAGTAACGTTTTTTTTTAGTTAAAAGCAGGTATTTGTTAGCACCTTATTTAACATACTTAACTAATCTCTGGTATGTTTCCTCAAAGCCTCAAGTATGCTCGGGTTTTACCTCTTGATAAAGCTGATAGCAGAATAATTATGAGCAATTACCGTCCAATATCACTTTCAAGTAGCTGCAGCAAAGTTATTGAAAAAATCTCGATTTTACAACTATCTTGAAAAGTTTGAACTTCTGTATCATCATCAGTTTGGATTCAGGGAGAAGTTTGCAACAGTTGATGCATTAGCTGATTTGACTGAAAGATTAAGACTAGGTGTTGATAAAAACATTAAATGTAGCTTCATTGAATAAAAAAAAGCATTTGATACGCTGGACCATAAAATTCTTTTGAGGAAATTAAAATGCTATGCAGTACGTGGAAATTGCTTATCAAGGCTCTGTTTTATGCCCTCTCTTGTTTCTAGTTTATATTAACGACATGCAGCACGCAGTTTGCAATTCAAATGTGTTTCTATTTGCAGATGATACAAACATATCATGTCAAACATCTATCTATGAAGAAAACCAGATAGATTTGACCAACATTTCTTCCTGGCTTTGTTCAAATCAATAAACCTTAAACTCAGATAAAAACTACTTTTATTAATTTTACTAAGAATAGAAGTGCTTCCAATCTTTCTATTGATATACTTGATTTTACTTTTCGGCCAAAACCTTTTTGCAAATACCTAGGTGTCCTTGTAGATGATAAGCTTTAATTTTTTCACCATATACCGAATGTTCAATCAAAACTAGGTCGTCACTGTGGTGTAATATCAAAAATGAGACATTATGCACCAAGATCCATCCTACTGAAATACTATATGTCGAATATCAAGCCAATAATACAATATGGCTTGCTCGTCTACGGCGGCACGAGTTTTTTTTAAACCCAATTTTGAATATGCAACGAAAAATTGTTCGCATGATCTGCTTCAAAGGAAATTTGATACCATTACTAAATTCTTTTCTGATATCAAAATACTAACAGTTCATGAGCTATATGTGTACGATTTGATGAAGTTTTGTTTATGATCATTAAATCAAAAACATCTAACTTGTTTTCTCAATTCTTTGTTTACTTTTAAAAATTTTGCCTATAATACGCGAATTTCAAAAGGTCGAACATTTGTTCCACCATTCTGTAAGGTAAAATCATGTTCTTTGACTAATATGGGGATCAAAGTTATTGAATATTATGAGTATAAATAAGCTCTTACCTGAAAATATCGGATTGATGTCAAAAAAAGAAGAATAGTTTCGTCCATAAATTTAAAGATAATTTCATTTGTGGCAATTACGAGTTGGTGCAAAACATATTTCTTTGAATTTTTATTTTTTAAAAAAGGTACCCGCTTGCTAAATGCTATAAAACAACCGTTCTAGGGGTGCGGTTCTGTGCTGAAAATGTGACCCTCCAAATCCTTGTAGTTTTCGAGATATCGCATTTTTTTGAAAATTAAAATAAAACGAAAAAACTTAGAATTTTTTTTCATATTATTTCTCATATTCTTAGTTCGTCAGCTGGAATGACAATTGGCCAAAATGACAGGACTAGACGTAATAACTATTCCTTATTGAGGGCTTAATTTTAGGGAAAAAGAAATTCTTCCCCACTATCCTATATTAATTCGAATATAAATTTATCTTTATTACTTCGTTGCAATCATAATTTGCTCAACGGGTAGACGTCAAGTAGGCACATACTGCGCCTTTTATCTACCCCCTCCATTTTGTTGATTTAATAATTAAAATAAATTGATGCTTGTATTATCAACTATATGGAGAAATAAATTCTCGTTCTTCTTCTTCAGTGTCATGTATATATTGAAGTCAAGGTGGCGTACACATTTCGGACAAAAAAACCGTGAGCTTAGTCGACAACAATAAAACCGAAAATGTATTGAGATCGATTTGAAAAAAAATGCACGGACAAAATAATGCAAAATTAGCATCGGAAGAAAACTTACCCGGCAGTAACAATGCCGAAAACAGCTGAGCAGAAACCATTCAAGCTGACAACAAAAGTTTTAAAAATTTCAAGCTCATTAAAAATACAAATTTTCCTTCTCAATCAAAACACACACAAACAGATTGAGATTCCAACTTTTTGCTCATCAAAAGGCGCAATAAGAGACTACTATGGCAATAAAAAATAGGCCGAAACCTACTAAGCAGAAAAAAGACAAAAACTGAAATCCGAAAAAAGTTTAGAAAAATTTGAAAGTAATCAGAAAAATTAAGTTCACCTCTCCCTGAAAACACACAGGCTCACAGAGACCTTTCTGCTACTCAAAGGCTCGATATGAGACAAATATGGCGATATAAAAAGGTCCAAAACGTATCAAGCCAAAAGCAATAATTCGAAAAAAAAGTCTAGAAAAAGTTTGAAACGAATAAAGATTTTAAGTTTACGACTCCCTCAAAACACACACGCACATATACAAAAAACATTTTGTTAATCAAGCGGCTCAAAATGAGGCCACTAAGCACTAATAACATAGACCGAAAAGTATTAAGAAAAAAAAATTATATCCAACATTAAAAGCAAATTTCGAAAAGCTGGCATATTTAAAACAATAAGAAGAAACTCAAAACATGCTTATTATTTGCAACAAAGAGAAAGAAGATTTGATTTGCAACAGAGACGAAAAGGTGAAAGAGTCCAGGACCAGGAGTAAGTCATTTGAGTCCTGTTTCTAAAGTTATTTACGAAAAAACTAGTACCCGATTGTAATCACATTGAAGCTATCTATAATTCAAAAACCTTTTATGATTGATAAAACTTGCCAAATTAGAGAAATCTGTATCAACGATTATTTTCACTACATGCAAAAAAATCGGAGTTTTATAACCTAATGACTCTAAAATTAAGCTCTATTTTTGCAGCATTTGCACTGTTTCAGTGAACGCGAACTGCCTTCCATTAGCTCATAGGATTCGAAGTCAGTCAAATCACAAAAAATGAGCATGAAACAACCCATTAACGGCACTATCTCACTTCATTCATTTCACACTTTTAATTAGATTTCAGCTTCCATGTGAGTCTATAAGCACGTATAACAATCACGTTTACCACTCACCTTAATACGAAGTCAGAATCACTGAGGCACTCACTGCTACAGTCACTGTCCGTTGCATCCGAATCGAAGTCGATTTGAAGAGACGCGCCATTTTCTATCCATCTGTCAAATTCCCTGTTTTCTTTCTTCTGGGACTGCAGTTGCAAGCTAGCAGATACCTAGACAATGTACAACGGTCAAAAAACATTCACTGTAACTACCTGCTACCTCCACTGTTCCTTCAAGTAAGTGAAATCCTATCAGATGCGGAAAACATTAAATGAGAACTATACTCCAGATCATCAAAATGCGAAGCGAGAAAGCGCAAAACGAATGTGCGTTCAAAACCTGTCCAATCATGAATCGGTTGAACGTTAGAGAAAAGATAGGACTAACCAAAACGATGTGAAAATTCTTTGAAGAAAAATTTTCTGAGCAAAACCTATGCTCGTGGCAATTATTCTATGATAGCTAAAACTGTCATAACACCTGGTCATGATTTTAATGAAAAACGAGCAGGACTACATAAACTTAACTAAAAACAATCACTACTACTTTTTTACTCAGGAATGTACAAAAATTTTTATTAATGATTACACAATTTATTATGTAATTACAGTTGTTTAAATTTGATTCCTAATGTAAAAATTGTAAAAAATTTTTATTCCTGATGATGCGCAAAATGTGCGAAAACGTTTGAATTAACATTTTAAAATTATTATATTCTCATGAACATAATGTGAGGCTTGAAAAAAACTTCGGTCTAGATTGAGCTTCTCCGGCGTTGCGTATTCAAGGCCCCAAAATGAAAAATCAGTCCCATAGATCCCAATACACAACCATTTTTTTTCTAGCGAATCGTCGGTTCTTTTAATGCTCTTTTAATCGCCATGTTTGAACTCTAAATTTTTCAGATGAAACTAAGCACGACAAAAGATGCCATTGAAGACACCATTTGTTAAAAGAAAATTATCGAAAACTTGACTGCATCAAAAAGGGAGGAAGGTAAAAAATTTGGATCTAGATAATTTAAAAAAAAATGAGCAATTCGAAAATTCCAGATTCCGGTTTTAAAAATAGAATAGAAGCAACATCTAGAAAACATAACTTTAATGAAATCAACCAAGATAATAACAATCGGAACAAAGATTTTAATAACCAAGACCGGGAACCAAGAACCAAGTAAAAATTTATTTTTACCAAGAGAAGGCGAATATGATATAAAACTGGGCGACACAATAGTTAATAGGACAAACGGCGAGCAAATATCTGACAATGTTCTGGCAAGGATTTGGGGGCCACAAAATTTCTGCACTGGTGGAACGTGTAAGAACCAGAAAACCCAGGCATTTAAACACATAACTAAACTAACTGGAATTAATGATTGCCTTTCAGACGATTTTGACGCAAACGAATCAGTGAGTAACTTAGAGAAAATGATTTATTTATCAAACCACAAGTTCTGCCGCAAAACTGAAAAAGGTTGAGCGGATATCAATAACAGCTACTCGTATTTTCATTGCTGCCATACTACTGACACAAATTGAGAACGCAGAAACTAATTCAGTTCCCATGGAAAAGAAATGTGTCCATTTAAACTTTCGAAGTATCATTCAAAAGCTCACGCCGGTTTAAAAAATTCTTCACGACATAGGGGAAAAACAGTTTTGGGTAAGAAGATGATATCAACTTATGGAATCTTGAACTTCTTTAGATATGACAGACAACCGGTGATGAAAAGAAGGTAGTGGCATTTTATTATATATAACCGTTAAATTGGCCCCAAAACTGAGAGACGGTTTAAACTTACTCAAAAGCGAAAAATATGGGTCACTGTGGTTTGAATGCATTTATAATTTTAATGGTGCCAGTAAGGAAAAAAGTTTATAAATTCATGTTATATCCCAAACAGAGCGAACGTAACTGAGTTTCTTGAACAACTTACTTTGAGCATTGATAACGCACTTTCTGTCTCTAACCAAATATTCTTAATCGGTGATTCGAGAGAGAAAATATGGAATCCATCATCATTCCGCATGGATTGAAGAAGTTTGGTCCAATTAATGAAACACGAGCCAGTGCTTCGGCAAAAACCCACATTGATTATCTGATTGGTGATTTTGAAATAAAAGGAAATGAATTTCGCTTTGGTACGCCCTATAAAACAGATCATAATGCGTCACTTATTTTGACATAAATTAATTGTGAAAAGAACATGCTGAAAATAACTTTCAAATTCACTTAAAATAATTAACGAAATTTGGAGTTTTGCCAAACTCTATCCGCTCTTCCTTGGTTTCAATTATGTTTTCGATGATGTTAAATTTTGTTCGTAATTTTGAAGCAAAAAAATGTGCTGAAAACGGATTGGTTCGATTCAGAACTAAAATGAAACAAAAATCACTTCTAGCTTGCCGAAATGAAAATTTAAATGCATAATAGAAAAATCATCGTCTTTGTAGTGACCAAATAGCCAAAGTGCTTTAAAAAACCAAGAAAAACAATCGCACTTTGCTATTCTTTTCTCAACACATTCCAGCAAAAATGCAAATTTATCAGTCAAACGAGGTTCCGGTTCCATCAATTCCAAAATTACTACTCTGCGTAATTCATTCAATGAAATTAAAGACTTTAAAATAGTCAATCACTTCAACTACGTTTTTTTTTTCAAATTTGGAGGAATATTTAGGCTCTGCTAAACCTCAGTTATTAAACCCAAGAACTTCTGAATTACCTATATTTAATTTTCAGCACATGACAGTGAAGCAATGTTATGATACATAGCGAGAACTGAACATCCAAAAACCTCTAGGACCCTTTACTGTACCTGCTTTGGCAATAATTGATGGTCAATCAATAATTGCGCCGAGCTTTGAGTTTGTTATCAATGCCTTCATAGACGAGAATGGTTTTCACACTGAACTATAAAAAAGCAGTTATAACTCCAATATTCAAAAAAGATGACTCAACGGATCCTCAAAATTATCGACCAATTTCAATGACCTGTGCATTTTGAAACAATTTTGAGAAAATTTTCCATGCCCAAATAACAGAACACTTGGAAAACAACAATTATGACTCCTTTTCAATTTAGTTTCTGCAAAAAAATTTCCACAAGATGCGCTTCTATACGTTAACTGAAAGTATTCGAGAAAAAAAATATTCGAAAAAATTGTTCATGCGGCTTTATTGGATCTTTCAAAAACTTTTGAGACCATTTCTCAGTATATTCTAGTTAGAAAGTTACGCTATCTTGGCTTCTCAAGAAAAACTAATACATTAATTGAAAATTTTTTGAATAAACGCATCAATGAGTCAAAAAGAGTGGAATTTTTTCGGACTGGATTGAAGTCAAAAGAGGTGTACTGGGTCCATTGTTGTTGAATTTATTTATCAAAGATACTCAAAATCGTATCTGCGATGGATGTACTTTGGTACAGTATGTACAGAACACTTGGAAAAACATCAAGTTATGACTCCTTTTCAGATTGGTTCCCGCAAAAAAAAATTCCAGATAAGATGCGCTTCTACATGTAACTGAAAGTATTCGAAAAGAAAACGATTCCAAAAAACTATTCATGCGGCTTTATTGGATCTTTCAAAAGCTTTTGACACTATTTCTCATAATATTCTAGTTAGTAAGTTACGCTTTCTTGGCGTTTCAACAAAAACTTATATACAAAAATTGAAAGTTTTTTGAATGAAAACATTCAAAGAGTCAATGTGAATGGAATTTTTACGGACTGGATTGAAGGTGTGCCGCAGGGAACAGCACTGAGTCCGCTGTTGTTGAATTTATATATCAATGATAGTGAAAATCGTATCTGCGATGGATGTACTTTGTTACAATATGCAGACGATTGCATGGTGTATGCGGCATCTATATCTTCAAATGATGCTCTGAGTCAATTACAAAAATATTTAAACGAGCTTACAGTATGCAGACGATTGCTTGGTGTATGCGTCATCTATATCTTCAAATGATGCTCTGAGTCAAAAACAAAAATATTTAAACAAGCTTGATTCCTTTTTGCTCAGAATCGGTTAAATTTAATTGCATCGAAACTGGAGTTTATAACTTTTTGTCAAAAAAAAACAGATAAGCAGAATGTGGAATCAGACCGTCTTGTTATCAATGATCATTACGCAGAGAAAAAATCTGAATGCAAATAGTTAGGTTCGATTCTAGATTCTTATCTTTCATTTCAAACTCAAGTAAAGAATTTTTTTCGAAAAATGACTCAAGGAATCAAGACCATAGATACAATTGAACACAACTGCCTAAAATATCTTCGATTGTCTTACTTCACTGTATAGTTTTATCCCATTTAGATTATGCAGCAATTTTACTGCCACAATGCGACTTCAATGATGTCTCTACAAATCTTTTATAAGAATTGAAAACTGATTTGAATTGAAATGTGTTACTTATCTATATCAATATCTTACCTATAAGAGAAAAGCTTTCACGAATGCAATGAAATTACCGACAACCAATTACAGCATTAATAATCGCACTAAACAAATAATATTTGTTAATCACTGTTCAACTGCTTCTCCACAAAAATCATTTCATCAATTCGCTTCAAAAAAATGGAACTCTTTGCCAGTGAAATTAAGAAATTTCGACAACATTACTTCAACGTTAACAAATAAAATGAAAGAGTTTTACACTAGTGAAATTCAATCTAATCCAGAATGTACACGCACAAATACAGCGTGAGTTCCGTTTTTATTCAAATGCTTGTATATCGCACTAGTTTATTTTATCGATGTTTTTAAGATTGAATTGATTTTAATTTCTCTACATTTCTATTTTATTTATGTTGTCTTAATCTGATGTTTTATTCCAGCAGTAATTTCATCGCATTTCAATCGATAAAAAAAGAGTAAATTATAAAAGGGGCCCTTCCGTTTAGGTACGGTCGTGCACAAGCTGGATAGGGCCCATACCAGCATTATATAAATACATCAATAAACAAAATTGCAGGAATTAAGTCAAGTCAGCATTTAATGCATTGTCATTAAGAGTATTTACTTCAACCGTCCCTCCTCTACAACAGCACTAATTGAATTGTCTATGATTTGCGTCCTACGCAGTGATCTGCAACCCCGTATACAAAGGATAGCTTTCCTGAGCAGCGCGAAGCTTATCTAAGTCCATATATAGTTATTGTTTCTGAGTAGCTTTCATGCCTTTTTTCACTAACTTTTCCAGAGAAAAATTTTAATCATTTGTATATTTAATTTTACTATATACTTTTTAAGCATTTATCTACATTTTTGAACTAATCTCTATTACACTTTACTGTATAGATGCTTAGACTTTTGTACAGTAATTGAAGTGTTCTTTCTTCTTCTTGAACACGTTGACGCGGCTGCGGTAGTCACTATTCTGAGCTTGAGTTTATGCTGCTTAAACAGTAAACAATCAAACCATAAATTCGTTGGCACAAATTTCAACCAATCAGAAACTTTGGGACTTATGCAACTGCTTTTGGGAGCTATGAAAAACTGGGACCAATGGGAGTTCACTTCTCCGGCCTTCTGTCAATTTGGGTTTGTCGCTATAACAATTTGAAACACAAGAACTAAGTTAAACAAACCTGTCTCGACAGCTGGCACATTTGAAGTTTCTTTAGCTTATGATGTAAACGATTCGCTCTCTTAAGAAGATGAGTAACTCGAGGATTCAAATTACAGCCATCAACGGACTTCGCGCCAGTGCAATGCCGCTTGGCTGTCTCGATTTCATATTCTGTTTCGTCGTAACTGTGAGAAGAATTCATTTGACTAGACATTTTTTTCTTAAAATTTCAATTTCATTGCAGCTAAAATTATCCCGAATCGATTGAATATTTATCCAAAACAACAATGTATACGTCGTATGTTTGACCAAGTTCAACTTATGGATCTGTCTTTCCCATTATAGCCCCCCCCCCCCAGCCTATTATCAAAAAAATTGTAGCCCCCCAAAACCTTTGAGAGAGAGAGAGAGAGTTTAGGCTTTTGTGTTTTACACAAAGGTTTTTTTTGTTTTTTCTTTCTTTAAAAGTAATCAGAAGGTCAAAAGTATCATAGTAACCGAGGTTACAGTCAGGAGTCCCTTCATCACGTATTCCAGTCAAAATCCTTGGAATTTTCTAGATATGGAAGTGATAATGAAAAAGTAGATGACACGTGTTTAAATCCTTTTCAATTAAAATCGATACAGATTACGTTTCTTCAATAAGAACACGCAACTCGACACGAGAAAATATAAAATACAAGTGTTACAAATAAAAAATTTCGTAGAAAGTTATTTCGTCATTTATTGTTCCGAGTACGCAAGCGGCGTTCGAAATCTGTATTGCCAGGGAGATTCTCTATTTTAAAAAGCTGCCTGCTCTGGGTTCCTCAGTGCATATGCTTACGTTCTTACACAGCTTGCTCAAAAAAAATTCTCTGCTGGGGCCGGCCGCGCCCTGAATCTCAAAAGCTAGCGGTTGAAAAAGATCTACAAGATCTTACTACTTGTCATTTTTTCGCTCTTCCGCTTCAGCGGCAGCCGTACCAGGGTTACAATGTAACATTCGCCCAAATACTACACAGCGACGTAGCGTAGAAAAAGTACCTATTAACGACTGGCAGGCGTCAGTTACCGTAATTCTACTCGTTTTTCACCGTCTCGACCATGCCAGTTGATTTTCTGGTCTATTTAGGACTAGTGGTAAAAACGGCAGATCAATGTAAAATAAATTCCAGAAACGTTTTTGACATCAAAGTCATCATCAGCCAATCTAAAAAACAAAGCACCTGTAAAACTGGAATGGAAATGGATGTGTAGAAATTACAAAAAATGTATAAAAACTAACATTAAAAAGAATATAAAAATAGCATCAGTTTAAGACCCGAGTTAGTCATGTAAACTCCTCGAAATATAAAGCGCTTCTAAGGTCAGAAGTTAATTCGTGTCTAAGCATCTGTCCAAAATTCTCGCCTCAACTGCAGCCTTTTCTGCTCCGCATTCCTTTAGATGACTACCCACCGGGGCAGAGTCCCTAAGGTGTTCAATTTTTCGGTTGACCAGGTGTCGGACTACCTGCCTAACATAGCAGGAGTTGCATCCTGGACAAGATATCTCATAAACCACCCTTCTCGACCTAGAGAAATCTGTTTTCAAAGTGGGAAGACAGGTTCTGAGTTTGCCGATCGTGAATATTGTAGAAATACAACAGTTTTGCAGCCTTTTCGCGAAAATATCAGACACTTTTCCTCGATAAGGAGCCGGATAAATGGTTTCTCGATACTTTCAGGCTTTTTTGAATTAGTTGTTGCTTGTGTGGTCGTGTCCTGGTTTTTCTTGATTTTAAGAAGAGAATCTGTCACTATGGTTTCATAAAAAACCGGAGAAAACTGATTTGCTTCCCAATCATTTTTCGCTTTCCTCAAACCTTTATCAAAGTCCTCCCAAGTGGAAGTGGAGTGATCAATTCTGTGCACGGTGCCCTGAACAATGTTTCTCTTGTATTTTGTTGGCGCACAGGCGTGAAACCCAAGGGTGAGTCCAGTGTCTGTAGGTTTGCTGTACCATTCTGTGCTGATAGTACGGCCGGACTGCCTAATAAGCATATCGAGAAAAGGAAGCGTCCCATTGAGCTGTAATTCTATTGTGAACTCCAGGTTTGGATGTAGCCTATTCACATATGATAACAGGCGATCAATCTCAGCAATCTTGACCGAACGCAGGATGTCATCTACGTACCTACCAAAAATTTTTGCTTTAGGTCTAGACGATACTGCACCGCAACCACAATTCCAATAATTATCATCCATACCTTTGAGCTGTCGGATGGTTAGATTGATGCATTTAAGATGAAACCATCAGTGACAGTCACCACAGCAAATAGAAAAACCTTCATCTAGGATCTCTAAAATGCACTTGCCCCAGGGGTAGCTGTCTTGTGAACCATTGCTGTTGAAGTTGTCAGCTGGATGTCTGCTGATTCTCTCTTCGAAGCTTTTCATCCAGATATTGGCAAGAATGACTGCTAAAGAAGAACCCATCGCTACCCCATCAGTTTGGATATACCATCTGCCATCACACATAAAATAAACGTTTGTAACCGCCATTCTCATGAGATCTTTAAAAGTTTCTTTATCAACAGGAGGAAGTTCCTCCGATTTATAGAGAATATCTGCTGCTAAATCGACCGACTCTAGGACAGGGACGATGGTATATAGGCTCTTGACGTCGAGAGAAACAATAACTTCGTCTTCCTCTAAACTCACCTCCATCAAGTCACGTTTGATATTGATAGTAGACGTCTCTATTTTGGCTTCTTCAATTTTATCAAACCATTTACTCAACTGGTTGGTAAGATTCTCATAACAGCTACCCGGGAGAGACAGAACTGGACGGAGAGGGGTATTCTGTTTATGTACTTTCGCCAGGTCATACAGTCTCGCCGGCTGAGCACCCGTAGATCTGCATTTACTCTATAAACGGATGAGATCTTCCCTGCACGAACTAGTGACATGAGGTTTCTATTGAACGTCGACTCAATCGCAATTAAAACATCCTTCTTTCTAGAATCATCTAAAGGCTTGAACTGTTCTCCATTCAGAACTTCTAAGAGTCGTTCGTTATAATCTCCGGCAGACATCAAAGAGTAGCCAGCACCCTTATCGAAAGGGACAGCCTTCAAGTTGTTCTTTTTGAGATAAGAGGTAACCAATTTTACTGCGCGGTCTGGCTTCTGTCTCTTCATCTGCTTGAGATAACCAACAGTCAACGCGTTTACTTCGTTCATAGCATCAATATTTGAGTCATCATTTTTCATTTGAGCCAGTACTTTGTCGATATCTAGCAAAAAATGCATCTTATTGAATTGGTCCAGAACAGGATGCTTGGGACCCAATGAAAGCAGATCAATAACATACTTCGGTGGCTTCAAATCACCAATAATTTTGACAGTAATTCCCACAGATCTCAAGGGTTTTTCCTGTTCGGTCCCACAAGTTTTTTTTGTGTCTAGCATGAATAGTAAGGCGTTCCGCTCTGGTGTCCATACGCGAATGCCAAGCAACAGAGAGAAGTAAATAATCTGTGCATTTTGCTTTCAGAATTTGTCGGGCTTTGGGTAACTGGTCCGATCTCATGATCATTGTCCGGTGTGCTTCCGACACCTCTCGTCGTAGTAGTCTTCTTTGAAAGTTATGGAACATTGTTGCCTCAAAGCAACCATTTTCAGGAATACGAAACTTGAGGAAGCGGGGAATTAAGTCATTGCTCAGACACTTTTTCAAAAATAAAATACGTTGTTGACAATTTCTCGCTTTTAACAAAGCCGCTGTGTAATCCAAATAAATCTTCCAAATCCCGTCTTGCTGTAATATTTTCTTCAAAAGTTTAAAAGGGATAACACACATAGATATGTAAACAGTGATAAAAACGGCAGATCAATGTAAAATAAACTCCAGAGACGTTTTCGACATAAAAGTCATCATCAGCCAATCTAAAAAACAAAGCACCTGTAAAACCGGAATGGAAATGGATGTGTAGAAATTACAAAAAATGTATAAAAACTAACATTAAAAAGAATATAAAAATAGCATCAGTTTAAGACCAGAGTTAGTCATGTGACTAAAACAAACGGACTTAAAAAACCTCACAACTTGACTGTGAGGTACCGCTGCCGGTATTCCTCGCGCGTGTTGAGGGCAGGTCTTCTCCTCGAAATATAAAGCGCTTCTAAGTTCAAAAGTTTACTCGTGTCTAAGCATCTGTCCAAAAATCTCGCCTCAACTGCAGCCTTGTCTGCTCCGCATTCCTTTAGATGACTACCCACCGGGGCAGAGTCCCTAAGGTGTTCAATTTTTCGGGTGATCAGGTGTCGGACGGTCTGTCCAACATAGCAGGAGTTGCATCCTGGACAAGATATCTCATAAGCCACCCTTCTCGTCAAATACCTAGGGAAATCTGTTTTCAAAGTGGGAAGACAGGTTCTGAGTTTGCGGATCGTGAATATTGTAGAAATACTACAGTTTTGCAGCCTTTTCGCGAAAATATCAGACTTTTTTCCTCGATATGGAGCCGGATAACTGGTTTCTCAATACTTTCAGGCTTTATTGAATTGGTTGTTGCTTGTGTGGTCGTGTCCTGGTTTTTCTTGATTTTAAGAAGAGAATCTGTCACTATGGTTTCATAAAAAGCCGGAGAAAACTAATTTGCTTCCCAGTCTATTTTCGCTTTCCTCAAACCTTTATCAAAGTCCTCCCAAGTGGAAATGGAGTGATCAATTCTGTGCACGGTGCCCTGAACTATGTTTCTCTTGTATTTTGTTGGCGCACAGGCGTGAAACCCAAGGGTGAGTCCAGTGTCTGTAGGTTTGCTGTACCATTCTGTGCTGGTAGTACGGCTGGACTGTCTAATAAGCATATCGAGAAAAGGAAGCGTCCCATTGAGCTGTAATTCTATTGTGAACTCCAGGTTTGGATGTAGCGTATTCACATATGATAACAGGCGATCAATCTCAGCAACCTTGACCGAACGCAGGATGTCATCTAAGTACCTTCCAAAAAATTTTGCTTTAGGTCTAGACGATACTGCAACACAACCACAATTCCAATAATTATCATCCTTACCTTTGAGCTGGCGGATGGTTAAATTGATGCATTTAAGATGAAACCATCGGTCACAGTCATCACAGCAAATAGAAAAACTTTCATTCAGGACCTCCAACATGCACTTGCCACAGAGGTAGCTGTCTTGTGAACCAATGCTGTTGAAGTTATCAGGGGGATGTCTGCTGATTCTCTCTTCGAAACTTTTCATCCAGATATTGGCAAGAATGACTGCTAAAGAAGAACCCATCGCTACCCCATCAGTTTGGATATACCATCTGCCATCACACATAAAATAAACGTCTGTAACCGCCATTCTCATGAGATATTTAAAAGTTTCTTTATCGACAGGAGGAAGTTCCTCCAAATTATAGAGAATATCTGCTGCTAAATCGATCGAATCTAGGACAGGGACAATGGTATATAGGCTCTTGACGTCGAGAGAAACAATAACTTCGTCTTCCTCTAAACTCACCTCCATCAAGTCACGTTTGATATTGATAGTAGACGTCTCTATTTTGGCTTCTTCAATTTTATCAAACCATTTACTCAACTGGTTGGTAAGATTCTCATAACAGCTACCCGGGAGAGACAGAACTGGACGGAGAGGGGTATTCTGTTTATGTACTTTCGCCAGGCCATACAGTCTCGCCGGCTGAGCACCCGTAGATCTGTATTTACTGTATAAATCGGATGAGACCTTCCCCGCACGAACTAGTGACATGAGGTTTCTATTGTACGTCGACTCAATCGCAATTAAAACATCCTTCTATCTAGAATCATCTAAAGGCTTGAACTGTTTTCCATTCAGAATTGCTAAGAGTCGTTCGTTATAATCTCCGGCAGACATCAAACAGTATCCAGCACCCTTATCGAAAGGGACAGCCTTCAAGTTGTTCTTTTTGAGATAAGAGTTAACCATTTTTACTGCGCGGTCTGCGCGGTGAGATAACCAACAGTCGACGCGTTTACTTCGTTCATAGCATCAATATTTGAGTCATCATTTTTCATTTGAGCCAGTACTTTGTCGATATCTACCAAAAAATGCATCTTATTGAATTGGTCCAGAACAGGATGCTTGGGACCCAATGAAAGCAGATCAATAACATACTTCGGTGGCTTCAAATCACCAATAATTTTGACAGTATTTCCCACAGATCTCAAGGGTCTTTCCTGTTCGGCAGCCAGTCCCACAAGTTTTTTTTTGTCTCTATCATGATTAGTAAGGCGTTCCGCTCTGGTGTCCCTACGCGAATGCCAAGCAACAGAGAGAAACGAAGTATCTGTGCATTTTTCTTTCAGAAGTTGTCGGGCTTTGCGTAACTGGTCCGATCTCATGATCATTGTCCGGTGTGCTTCCGACAACTCTCGTCGTAGTAGTCTTCTTTGAAGTTTTTGGACCATTGTTGCCTCAAAGCAACCATTTTCAGGAATACGAAACTTGAGGAAGCGGGGAATTAAGTCATTGCTCAGACACTTTTTCAAAAATAAAATACGTTGTTGACAATTTGTCGCTTTTAACAAAGCCGCTGTGTAATCCAAATAAATCGTCAAAATCCCGTCTTGCTGTACTATCTTCTTCAAAAGTTTAAAAGGGATAACACACATTGATATGTAGACAGTGGTAAAAACGGCAGATCAATGTAAAATAAATTCAACATTTATCGACATACAAGTCATCATCAGCCAATCTAAAAAACAAAGCACCTGTAAAACCGGAATGGAAATGGATGTGTAGAAATTACAAAAAATGTATAAAAACTAACATTAAAAAGAATATAAAAATAGCATCAGTTTAAGACCAGAGTTAGTCATGTGACTAAAACAAACGGACTTAAAAAACCTCACAACTTGACTGTGAGGTACCCTCAAGTTGTACGGTACCTCACAATCAAATTGTGAGGTTTTTTTAAGTCCGTTTCTTTTAGTCACATGACTAACTCGGGTCTTAAACTGATGCTATTTTTATAATCTTTATAATGTTATTTTTTTATACATTTTTTGTAATTTCTTCACATTCATTTCCATTCCGGTTTTACAAGTGCTTTGTTTTTTATGTGCTTTGTTTTTTTGTTTTCGATGATGACTTCTATGTCGAAAACGTTTCTGTTTAGGGCTAAGTAAAAAGTTACTACTTTTAGGCCATCAGTCAAACGACTCTTGATCAGCTTTCGTTTACATGCGAACACAATCACATAGCTGAGTCTCGGATCCTCTGACTGCGTGATTGCTATTAAAAACACGGCTCAAATACCCTATTTTAAATGTTTTTGGTGACAGTTCTATATTAAATCCTTTGGAGATGGATTGACCCTTTCCTCTTCCTAGCTACTCATAATCTAAAATATCAAAAAATACCGG